>NW_024718629.1:0-8752 GCF_018991925.1 Homarus americanus
TCCATATATATTTCATTAGCCCAATAAAGCACGCGGACTTCTTCATATATTCAACACCTCACCCCACTAGGATTCGAACCCACGATCTTCTAATTGTGGCCGGGGTATGCTACCTCTGGGCCAACAGGACAATAAAAGCAGTCAAAGTCTCTACAATATTTCACACAAAGCCTGTTCAACGACCTTATGGCTCCATGAACTTCTAATGGGGACCACCCGTGCAGCTTAGGTGATCAGAGCAACGTTTTACCAAATGCGGCTTCGAAACACGAGGATCCATATATATATCATTAGCCCAATAAAGCACGCGGACTTCTTCATATAATCAACACCTCACCCCACCAGGATTCGAACCCACGATCTTCTAATTGTGACCGGGGATCGCTACTTCTGGGCCACCAGGACACTAAAAGCATTCCTAGACTCAGCTATATTTCACACAAAGCCTGTTCAACGAGCTCATGGCGCTGTGAACCTCTAATGAGGACCACCCGTGCCGCTTAGGTGATCAGAGCAACGTTTCCTAAATCTGACACGAAACAGGAACAACATATATTTCGTGGCCCAATAAAACCTTGAGCTTCTACCTTATAATCAACACCTCACCCCACCAAGGTTTGAACCCACGATCTTATAATTGTGACCGGGGGACGCTACCTCTGGGCCACCAGGAACATTAAAAGCAGTCCTAGTCTCTGCTAAATTTCACACAAAGCCGGTTCAATGAGCTTATGGCGCTGTGAACCACTATAGGGGACAACCCGTGCCGCTTAGGTGATCAGAGCAACGTTTTACCAAATCTGGCTTCGAAACACGAGGATCCATATATATTTCATTAGCCCAATAGAGCACGCGGACTTCTTCATATAATCAACACCTCGCACCAGGATTTGAAACCACGATCTTATAATTGTGACCGGGGCCTTCACCTCTGGGCACAGGAACAATAAAAAGCAGTCCTAGACTCTGCTATATTTCACACAAAGCCTGTTCAACGAGCAAGAGTAAACTCTAATAGGATACCCGTGCGCTTAGGTGATCAGAGCAACGTTTTACCAAATCTGGCTTCCGAAACCGAGGATCATATATATTCATTAGCCCAATATAGCACGCGGACTTCTTCATATAATCAACACCGCACCCCACCAGGATTCGAACCCACGATCTTCTAATTGTGACCGGGGATCGCTACCTCTGTGCCACCAGGACACTAAAAGCATTCATAGACTCTGCTATATTTCACACAAAGCCTGTTCAACGAGCTTATGGCGCCGTGAACCTCTAATGAGGACCACCCGTGCCGCTTAGGTGATCAGAGCAACGTTTTACCAAATGCGGCTTCGAAACACGAGGATCCATATATATTTCATTAGCCCAATAAAGCATGCGGACTTCTTCATATATTCAACACCTCACCCCACTAGGATTCGAACCCACGATCTTCTAATTGTGGCCGGGGTATGCTACCTCTGGGCCACCAGGCCAATAAAAGCAGTCAAAGTCTCTACTATATTTCACACAAAGCCTGTTCAACGAGGTTATGGCGCTGTGAACCACTATAGGGGACCACCCGTGCCGCTTAGGTGATCAGAGCAACGTTTTACAAAATACGGCTTCGAAACACGAGGATCCATATATATTTCATTAGCCCAATAAAGCACGCAGACTTCTACATATAATCAACACCTCACCCCACCAGGATTTGAACCCACGATCTTATAATTGTGACCGGGGAATGCGACCTCTGGGCCACTAGGACAATAAAAGCAGTCAAAGTCTCTACTATATATCACACAAAGCCTGTTCAACGACCTTATGGCTCCATGAACCTCTAATGGGGACCACCTGTGCCGCTTAGGTGATCAGAGCAACGTTATACCAAATCCGGCTTCGAAACACGAGGATCCATATATATTTCATTAGCCCAATAAAGCATGCGGACTTCTACATATAATCAACACCTCACCCCACCAGGATTTGAACCCACGATCTTATAATTTTGACCGGGGAATGCTACCTCTGGGCCACCAGGACACTAAAAGCATTCCTAGACTCTGCTATATTTCACACAAAGCCTGTTCAACGAGCTTATGGCGCCGTGAACCTCTAATGAGGTTCCACCCGTGCCGCTTAGGTGATCAGAGCAACGTTTTACCAAATGCGGCTTCGAAACACGAGGATCCATATATATTTCTTTAGCCCAATAAAGCACGCGGACTTCTTTATATAATCAACACCTCACCCCACCAGGATTCGAACCCACGATCTTCTAATTGTGACCGGGGATCGCTACCTCTGCGCCACCAGGACACTAAAAGCATTCCTAGACTCTGCTATATTTCACACAAAGCCTGTTCAACGAGCTTATGGCCCCGTGAACCTTTAATGAGGACCACCCGTGCTGCTTAGGTGATCAGAGCAACGTTTTACCAAATGCGGCTTCCAAACACGAGGATCCATATATATTTCATTAGCCCAATAAAGCACGCGGACTTGTACATATAATCAACACCGCATCCCACCAGGATTTGAACCCACGATCTTATAATTGTGACCGGGGAATGCTACCTCTGCGCCACCAGGACACTAAAAGCATTCCTAGACTCTGCTATATTTCACACAAAGCCTGTTCAATGAGCTTATGGCGCCGTGAACCTTTAATGAGGACCACCACGTGCGCTTCGTTGATCAGAGCAGCGTTTTACCAAATCTGCGGGACTTCCGAAACACGAGGGATCATATATATTTCATTAGCCAATAAAGCACACGGACTTGTACGCGCCATTAACACATAACCCACCAGAGTTTGACCATGATCTTATAATAATTTGTGACCGGGAATGCTACTCTGGGCCACCAGGATAATAAAAAGCAGTCCTAGATATCTTTATAACACCACAAAAGCCTGTTGAACGAGCTTGTAACGTGAACACTCCTAATGAGGGACCACCACGTTGCGCCCAGGTGATCCAGGCAACGTTTACCAAATCTTGACCGCAGCACGAGGATCCATATATATTTCACATTAGCCCGTAAACCGCAGCGGGACTTCTACATATAATCAACACCTCACCCACCAGGATTCAAACCCACGATCTTCTAATTTGTGACCGGGGATACCTCATACCAGGACACTGGCATTCTAGACTCTGCTATATTTCACACAAAGCCTGTTCAACGAGCTTGTGGCGCCGTAAACCTCTAATGGGGACCACCCGTGCCGCTTAGGTGATCAGACCAACATTTTACCATATGCGGCTTCGAAACAAGAAGGATCCATATATATTTCATTAGCCCAATAAAGCACGCGGACTTGTACATATAATCAACACCTCACCCCACCAGGATTTGAACCCACGATCTTATAATTATGACCGGGGAATGCTACCTCTGGGCCACCAGGACAATAAAAGCAGTCCTAGACTCTTCTATATTTCACACAAAGCCTGTTCAACGAGCTTATGGCGCCGTAAACCTCTAATGGGGACCACCCGTGCCGCTTAGGTGATCAGAGCAACGTTTTACCAAATGCGGCTTCGAAACACGAGGATCCATATATATTTCATTAGCCCAATAAAGCACGCGGACTTCTACATATAATCAACACCTCACCCCACCAGGATTCAAACCCACGATCTTATAATTGTGACCGGGGTATGCTACCTCTGGGCCACCAAGACAATAAAAGCAGTCCAAGTCTCTACTATATTTCACACAAAGCCTCTTCAACGAGCTTATGGCGCTGTGAACCACTATAGGGGACCGCCCGTGCCGCTTAGGTGATTAGAGCAACGTTTTACCAAATGCGGCTTCGAAACACGAGGATCCATATATATTTCATTAGCCCAATAAAGCACGCGGACTTCTTCATATAATCAACACCTCACCCCACCAGGATTTGAACCCACGATCTTATGATTGTGACCGGGGAATGCTACCTCTGGGCCACCAGGATAATAAAAGCAATCCTAGACTCTGCTATATTTCACACAAAGCCTGTTAAACGAGCTTATGGCGCCGTGAACCTCTAATGGGGACCACCCGTGCCGCTTAGGTGATCAGAGCAACGTTTTACCAAATGCGGCTTCGAACCACGAGGATCCATATATATTTCATTAGCCCAATAAAGCACACGGACTTTTACACATAATCAACACCTCACCCCACCAGGATTTGAACTCACGATCTTCTAATTGTGACAGGCGGAACGCTACCTCTGGGCCACCAGGACAATAAAAGCAGTCCTAGACTCTGCTATATTTCACACAAAGCCTGTTCAACGAGATTATGGCGCCGTGAACCTCTAATGGGGACCACCCGTGCTGCTTAGGTGATGAGCAATGTTTTTACCAGTAAACCCCGAGCGCGAGGATCATATATATTTCATTTCCCAAAGCTAAAACCGCGGACTTCCATATAATCAACACCTCTCACCCCCACCAGGATTTCAACCGCATGATCTTATAACTGTGACCGGGGAACGGTGCCTCTGAACCACCAGGAAACTAAAAGCAGTCCTAGATTGTTATATTTCACACAAAGCCTGTTGAATGAGCTTATGGCGCCGTGAACCTCTAATGGGGACAACCCTTGCCCCTTAGGTGATCAGAGCAACGTTTTTCCATATCCGGCTTGGAAACACGAGTAATCATATATATTTCATTAGCCCAATAAAGCACTCGGACTTCTACATATAATCAATACCTCACCCCACCAGGATTCATACCCACGATCTTATAATTGTGGCCGGGGTATGCTACCTCTGGGCCACCAGGACAATAAAAGCAGTCCAAGTCTCTACTATATTTCACTCAAAGCCTGTTCAACGACCTTATGGCTCCATGAACCTCTAATGGGGACCACCTGTGCAGCTTAAGTGATCAGAGCAACGTTTTACCAAATCCGGCTTCGAAACACGAGGATCCATATATATTTCATTAGCCCAATAAAGCACGCGGACTTCTACATATAATCAAAACCTCACCCCACCAGGATTTGAACCCACGATCTTATAATTGTGACCGGGGAACGCTACATCTGGGCCACCAGGACAATAAAAGCAGTCCTACACTCTGCTATATTTCCACACAAAACGACGTCCTGTTCAGCGAGCTTGGCGCCGTGAGGCACCTAATGGGGACACTCCGTGCTGTAGGTGATCAGAGCAACGTTTTTTCCAAATCTTTGACTTCGGCTGCGAGGGGATCCGTATATTTCATTAGCCCAATAAAGCACTTTCGGACTTCTACATATAATCAACACATACCCCACCAGGATTCGACCACGATCTTTAATTGTGACCGGGGTATGCTACCTCTGGGCCACCAGGACAATAAAAAGCAGTCCTGGGCTCTACTATATTTCACACAAAGCCTGTTCAACGACACCTTATAGGCGCCATAAGACTGCCTCTAGTGGCGGGATACACTTGCACCCCAGGTGATCAGGCAACGTTTTACCATATCCGGCTTGGAAACACGAGGATCCAAATATATTTCATTAGCCCAATAAAGCACTCGGACTTCTACATATAATCAACACCTCACCCCACCAGGATTCAAACCCACGATCTTATAATTGTGGCCGGGGTATGCTACCGCTGGGCCACCAGGACAATAAAAGCAGTCCAAGTCTCTATTATATTTCACACAAAGCCTGTTCAACGACCTTATGGGTCCATGAACCTCTAATGGGGACCACCTGTGCCGCTTAGGTGATCAGAGCAACGTTTTACCAAATCCGGCTGCGAAACACGAGGATCCATATATATTTCATTAGCCCAATAAAGCACACAGACTTCTACATATAATCAACATCTCACCCCACCAGGATTTGAACCCACGATCTTATAATTGTTACCGGTGAATGCTACCTCTGGGCCACTAGGACAATAAAAGCAGTCCTAGACTCTGCTATATTTCACACAAAGCCTGTTCAACGAGCATATGGCGCTGTGAACCACTATAGGGGACCACCCGTGCCGCTTAGGTGATCAGAGCAACGTTTTACCAAATGCGGCTTCGAAACACAAGGATCCATATATAGATTTCATTAGCCCAATAAAGCACGCGGAGTTCTACATATAATCAACACCTCATCCCACCAGGATTTGAACCCTCGATCTTATAATTGTGACCGGGGGATGCTACCTCTGGGCCACCAGGAACAATAAGAGCAGTCCTAGACTCTACTATATTTCACACAAAGCCTGTTCAACGAGCTTAAGGCGCCGTAAACCTCTAATGAGGACCACCTGTGCCGCTTAGGTGATCAGAGCAACGTTTTACCAAATCCGGCTTCGAAACACGAGGATCCATATATATTTCATTAGCCCAATAAAGCACGCGGACTTCTTTATATAATCAACACCTCACCCCACCAGGATTCGAACCCACGATCTTCTAATTGTGACCGGGGATCGCTACCTCTGCGCCACCAGGACACTAAAAGCATTCCTAGACTCTGCTATATTTCACACAAAGCCTGTTCAACGAGCTTATGGCGCCGTGAACCTTTAATGAGGACCACCCGTGCCGCTTAGGTGATCAGAGCAACGTTTTACCAAATGCGGCTTCGAAACACGAGGATCCATATATATTTCATTAGCCCAATAAAGCACGCGGACTTGTACATATAATCAACACCTCATCCCACCAGGATTTGAACACACGATCTTATAATTGTGACCGGGGAATGCTACCTCTGGGCCACCAGGACAATAAAAGCAGTCCTAGACTCTTCTATATTTCACACAAAGCCTGTTGAACGAGCTTATGGCGCCGTGAACCTCTAATGGGGACCACCCGTGCCGCTTAGGTGATCAGAGCAACGTTTTACCAAATGCGGCTTCGAAACACGAGGATCCATATATATTTCATTAGCCCAATAAAGCATGCGGACTTCTACATATAATCAACACCTCACCGCACCAGGATTTGAAACCACGATCTTATAATTGTGACCGGGGGACGCTACCTCTGGGCCACCAGGACAATAAAAGCAGTCCAAGTCTCTACTATATTTCACACAAAGCCTCTTCAACGAGCTTATGGCGCTGTGAACCACTATAGGGGACCGCCCGTGCCGCTTAGGTGATCAGAGCAACATTTTACCAAATGCGGCTTCGAAACACGAGGATCCATATATATTTCATTAGCCCAATAAAGCACGCGGACTTCTTCATTTAATCAACACCTCACCCCACCAGGATTTGAACCCACGATCTTATGATTGTGACCGGGGAATGCTACCTCTGGGCCACCAGGATAATAAAAGCAGTCCTAGACTCTGCTATATTTCACACAAAGCCTGTTAAGCGAGCTTATGGCGCCGTGAACCTCTAATGGGGACCACCCGTGCCGCTTAGGTGATCAGAGCAACGTTTTACCAAATGCTGCTTCCAAACACGAGGATCCATATATATTTCATTAGCCCAATAAAGCACACGGACTTTTACACATAATCAACACCTCACCCCACCAGGATTTGAACTCACGATCTTCTAATTGTGACAGGCGGAACGCTACCTCTGGGCCACCAGGACAATAAAAGCAGTCCTAAACTCTGCTATATTTCACACAAAGCCTGTTCAACGAGATTATGGCGCCGTGAACCTCTAATGGGGACCACCCGTGCTGCTTAGGTGATGAGAGCAATGTTTTACCAAATGCGGCTTGGAAACACGAGTATCCATATATATTTCATTAGCCCAATAAAGCACTCGGACTTCTACATATAATCAATACCTCACCCCACCAGGATTTGAACCCACGATCTTATAATTGTGACCGGGGAACGCTACCTCTGGGCCACCAGGACAATAAAAGCAGTCCTACACTCTGCTATATTTCACACAAATCCTGTTCCACGAGCTTATGGCGCCGTGAACCTCTAATGGGGACCTCCCGTGCTGCTTAGGTGATCAGAGCAACGTTTTTCCAAATGCGGCTTCGAAACACGAGGATCCAAATATATTTCATTAGCCCAATAAAGCACTCGGACTTCTACATATAATCAACACCTCACCCCACCAGGATTCAAACCCACGATCTTATAATTGTGACCGGGGTATGCTACCTCTGGGCCACCAGGACAATAAAAGCAGTCCTAGACTCTACTATATTTCACACAAAGCCTGTTCAATGACCTTATGGCGCCATGAACCTCTAATGGGGACCACCCTTGCCCCTTAGGTGATCAGAGCAACGTTTTACCATATCCGTCTTGGAAACACGAGTATCCATATATATTTCATTAGCCCAATAAAGCACGCAGACTTCTACATATAATCAACATCTCACCCCACCAGGATTTGAACCCACGATCTTATAATTGTTACCGGTGAATGCTACCTCTGGGCCACTAGGACAATAAAAGCAGTCCTAGACTCTGCTATATTTCACACAAAGCCTGTTCAACGAGCTTAAGGCGCCGTAAACCTCTAATGAGGACCACCTGTGCCGCTTAGGTGATCAGAGCAACGTTTTACCAAATGCGGCTCCGAAACACAAGGATCCATATATATATTTCATTAGCCCAATAAAGCACGCGGAGTTCTACATATAATCAACACCTCATCCCACCAGGATTTGAACCCACGATCTTATAATTGTGACCGGTGGATGCTACCTCTGGGCCACCAGGAACAATAAAAGCAGTGCTAGACTCTGCTATATTTCACACAAAGCCTGTTCAACGAGCTTAAGGCGCCGTAAACCTCTAATGAGGACCACCTGTGCCGCTTAGGTGATCA
>NW_024718630.1:0-26099 GCF_018991925.1 Homarus americanus
GCTACCTGTGGACCACCAGGACACTAAAAGCAGTCTTAGACTCTGTTATATTTCACACAAAGCCTGTTCAACGAGCTTATGGCGCCGTGAACCTGTAATAGGGACACCATTGCCCTTAGGTGTTCAGAGTAACGTTTTACCAAATCCGGCTTCGAAATTACGAGGAGATCCATATCTATTTCATTAGCCTAATAAAGCACGCACACTTCTACATATAATCAACACCTCACCCCACCAGGATTGAAACCCACGATCTTATAATTGTGACTGGAGAACGCTACCTCTGGGCCACCAGGACAGTAAAATCAGTCCTAGACTGTTATATTTCACACAAAGCCTGTTCAATGAGCTTATGGTGCCGTGAACCTCTAATGGGGACAAGCCGTGCCGCTTAGGTGATCAGAGCAACGTTTTACCAAATCCGGCTTCGAAACACGAGGATTCATATCTATTTCATTAGCCTAATAAAGCACGCGGATTTCTACATATAATCAACACCTCACCCCACCAGGATTCAAACCCAAAAACAGATAATTGTGACTAGGGAATGCTGCCTGTGGACCACCAGGACAATAAAAGCACTCATAGACTCTGTTATATTTCACACAAAGCCTGTTGAACGAGCTTATGGCGCCGTGAACCTCTAATGGGGACCACCCGTGCCGCTTAGGTGATCAGAGCAACGTTTTACCAAATCCGGCTTCGAAACACGAGGATTCATATCTATTTCATTAGCCTAATAAAGCACGCGGATTTCTACATATAATCAACACCTCATCCCACCAGGATTCGAACCTACGATCTAATAATTGTGACCGGGGAATGGTACCTCTGGGCCACCAGGACACTAAAAGCAGTCCTAGACTCTGTTATATTTGACACAAAGCGTGTTCAACGAGCTTATGGCACTGTGAACCTGTAATGGGGACCACCCGTGCCGCTCAGGTGATCAGAGCAACGTTTTAACAAATGCTGATTGGAAACACGAGGATCCATATATATTTCATTAGCCCAATAAAGCACGCGGACGTCTACATATAATCAACACCTCACCCCACCAGGATTCGAACCCAAGATCTGATAATTATCACCAGGGAATGCTACCTGTGGACCACCAGGACACTAAAAGCAGTCTTAGACTCTGTTATATTTCACACAAAGCCTGTTCAACGAGCTTATGGCGCCGTGAACCTGTAGGACCCGCGGTGCGCAGGTTTCAAACGTTTTACTGATCCGGCTTCGAAACACGAGGATCCATATCTATTTCATTAAGCTGACAAAAGCAGGCACACTTCTACGCCATATTCGGCACCTTACCCCACCAGGTTGAACCCGATCTTATAATTGTGACCGAGCAGCTACCTCTGGGCCACCAGGTTTTCTAAAAGCAGTCATTAGAAACTGACATATTCACACAAAGCCTGTTGAACAAGCTTATGGCGCCGTGAACCTCTAATGGGGGCCACCCTTGCCGCTTAGGTGATCAGAGCAACGTTTTACCAAATCCGGCTTCGAAAGACGATAAACAATATATATTTCATTTGCCCAATAAAGCACGCACACTACTTCATATAATCAACACCTCACCCCACCAGGATTCGAACCCACGATCTTATAATTGTGACCGGGGAACGCTACCTCTGGGCCACCAGGACACTAAAAGCAGTAATAGACTCTGTTATATTTCACACAAAGCCTGTTGAACGAGCTTATGACGCTGTGAACCTCTAATTAGGACCACCCGTGCCGCTTAAGTGATCAGAGCAACGTTTTACCAAATCAGGCTTCGAAATACGAGGATCGATATATATTTCATTGGCCTAATAAAGCGCTGGGTTGTACACATATAATCAACATCATCTCACACCAGAGTTCAGATACGATCTTATAATTGTGACCGGGGCACTTTACCTCTAGGCTACGGACTTACTAAAAGCAGTCCTAGAAGGCTTCAGTAAATTTCACAAAGCCTGTTAGACGACCTTGTAACGTGAACCTCCTAATGGGGGTACACTAAAGCTTAGGTGATCAGGCAACGTTTTAAATCCGGCCGAGAAAGAATCCATATATATTTCATTAGCCCAATAAAGCACTCACACAACTTCATATAATCAACACCTCACCCCACCAGGATTCGAACCCACGATCCTATAATTGTGACCGGGGAACGCTACCTCTGGGCCACCAGGACACTAAAAGCAGTCCTAGACTCTGTTATATTTCACACAAAGCCTGTTGAACGAGCTTATGACGCTGTGAACCTCTAATTAGGACCACCCGTGCCGCTTAAGTGATCAGAGCAACGTTTTACCAAATCAGGCTTTGAAACACGAGGATCGATATATATTTCATTAGCCTAATAAGGCACGCAGATTTCTACATTTAATCAACACCTCACCCCACCAGGATTTGAACCCACGATCTTATAATTGTGACCGGGGAACGCTACCTCTGGGCCACCAGGACATTAAAAGCAGTCCTAGACTCTGCTATTTTTCACACAAAGCCTGTTCAACGAGCTTATGGCTCCGTGAACCTCTAATGGGGACCACCCATGCCGCTTAGGTGATCATAGCAACGTTTTACCAAATGCGGCTTCGAAACACGGGGATCCATATATATTTCATTAGCCCAATAAAGCACGCGGACTTCTTCATATAATCAACACCTCACCCCACCAGGATTTGAACCCATGGTCTTATAATTTGGCGACTGGGGGTACTACTAGTCTGGGCCACAGGACACCTGCAGTCAAAACACTGTTATATTTCACACAAAGAGCCTGTTGTTCAAGCGAGAGCTTATGGCCGCTGTAGACCTCTAAAATTAGGACCACCCGTGCCGCTTAAGTGATCAGAGTAACGTTTAACCAAATGCGGCTTTGAAACCCGAGGATCCATATATATTTCATTAGCCCAATAAAGCACGCAGACTTCTGCATATAAACAACGCCTCACCCCACCAGGATTTAAACCCACGATCTTATAATTGTGAAAGGGGAACGCTAGCTCTGGGCCACCAGGAAAATAATAGCAGTCCTAGACTATGCTATATTTCACACAAACCCTGTTCAACGAGCTTATGGCGCCGTGAACCTCTAATGGGGACCACCCGTGCCGCTTAGGTGATCAGAGCAACGCTTAACCAAATGCGGCTTCGAAACATGAGGATCCATATATATTTGATTAGCCTAATAAAGCACGAGGACATCTACATATAATCAACACCTCACCCCACCAGGATTTGAACCAACGATCTTATAATTGTGACCGGGGAATGCTACCTCTGGGCCTCCAGGACACTAAAAGCAATCCTAGACTCTGTTATATTTCACACAAAGCCCCTGTTCCGGCAGAAGCATGGCACTGTGAAGACACTCTAATGGGGACCACCGTGCCGCTCAGGTGATTAGAGCAACGTTTTTACTTGATACTGATCGGCTGCGTAGGATCCGCCTGTATTTCATTAGCCCAATAAAGCCGCCATGGACGTCTGCATATAATCAGCCTCACCCACCAGGATTCGAACCCAAGATCTGATAATTGTCACCAGGGAATGCTACCTGTGGACCACAAGGACACTAAAAGCAGTCTTAGACTCTGTTATATTTCACACAAAGCCTGTTCAACGAGCCTATGGCGCCGTGAACCTGTAATGGAGACCACCAGTGCCGCTTAGGTTTTCAGAGTAACGTCTTACCAAATCCGGCTTCGAAACACGAGGATCCATATCTATTTCATTAGCCCAATAAAGCACGCACACTTCTACATATATTAAACACCGCACCCCTCCAGGATTCGAACCCACGATCTTATAATTGTGACCGGGGAACGCTACCTCTGGGCCACCAGGACACTAAAAGCAGTCCTAGACTCTGTTATATTTCACACACAAAGCTGAACGAGCTTGCGGCATGAACCTTTAAGTACCACACGTGCTGCAGCTTGGCGACCGGGGAACGTTAAACCAAATCCGGCTACGAAACACGAGGATATATATATATTTCTTAAGCCCAATAAAGCATGCGGACTTCTACATAAAATCAACACCTCACCCCACCAGGATTCGAACCCAAAATCTGATAATTGTGACCAGGGAATGCTACCTGTGCGCCACCAGGACAATAAAAGCAGTCCTAGACTCTGTTATATTTCACACAAAGCCTGTTCAACGAGCTTATGGCGGTGTGAACCTGTAATGGGGACCACCAGTGCTGCTTAGGTGTTCAGAGTAACGTTTTACCAAATCCGGCTTCGAAACACGAGGATCCATATCTATTTCATTAGCCCAATAAAGCACGCACACTTCTACATATAATCAACACCTCACCCCACCAGGATTCAAGCCCACGATCTTATAATTGTGACTGGTGAATGCTACCTCTGGGCCACCAGGACAGTAAAAGCAGTCCTAGACTGCTATATTTCACACAAAGCCTGTTCAATGAGCTTATGGTGCCGTGAACCTCTAATGGGGACAAACCGTGCCGCTTAGGTGATCAGAGCAACGTTTTACCAAATCCGGCTTCGAAACACGAGGATCGATATATATTTCATTAGCCCAATAAAGCACGCATATTTCTACATATAATCAACACCTCACCCCACCAGGATTCAAGCCCACGATCTTATAATTGTGACTGGTGAATGCTACCTCTGGGCCACCGGGACAGTAAAAGCAGTCCTAGACTGCTATATTTCACACAAAGCATGTTCAATGAGCTTATGGTGCCGTGAACCTCTAATGGGGACAACCCGTGCCGCTTAGGTGATCAGAGCAACGTTTTACCAAATCCGGCTTCGAAACACGAGGATTCATATCTATTTCATTAACCCAATAAAGCACGCACACTTCTACATATAATCAACACCTCACCCCACCAGGATTCGAACCCACGATATTATGATTGTGACCGGGGAACGCTACCTCTGGGCCACCAGGACACTAAAAGCAGTCCTAGACTCTGTTATATTTCACACAAAGCCTGTTCAACGAGCTTATGGCGCCGTGAACCTGTAATGGGGACCACCAGTGCCGCTTAGGTGTTCAGAGCAACGTTTTACCAAATCCGGCTTCGAAACACGAGGATCCATATCTATTTCATTAGCCCAATAAAGCACGCACACTTCTACATATAATCAACACCTCACCCCACCAGGATTGAAACCCACGATCTTATAATTGTGACTGGAGAACGCTACCTCTGGGCCACCAGGACAGTAAAATCAGTCCGTGACTGTTATATTTCACACAAAGCCTGTTCAATGAGCTTATGGTGCCGTGAACCTCTAATGGGGACAAGCCGTGCCGCTTAGGTGATCAGAGCAACGTTTTACCAAATCCGGCTTCGAAACACGAGGATCGATATATATTTCATTAGCCCAATAAAGCACGCATATTTCTACATATAATCAACACCTCACCCCGCAGGATTTAAGCCAAAAACAGATAATTTGTGACTAGGGAATGCTGCCTGTGGATACACCAGGACAATAAAGCACTCATGGAGCTCTGGTATATTTCACACAAAGCCTGTTGAACGAGCTTGGCGCCGTGAACCTCTAATGGGGACCACCTGTGCCGCTTAGGTGATCAGAGCAACGTTTTACCAAATCCGGCTTCGAAACACGAGGATTCATATCTATTTCATTAGCCTAATAAAGCACGCGGATTTCTACATATAATCAGCACCTCACCCCACCAGGATTCGAACCTACGATCTAATAATTGTGACCGGGGAATGGTACCTCTGGGCCACCAGGACATTAAAAGCAGTCCTAGACTCTGTTATATTTCACACAAAGCGTGTTCAACGAGCTTATGGCACTGTGAACCTGTAATGGGGACCACCCGTGCCGCTCAGGTGATCAGAGCAACGTTTTAACAAATGCTGATTGGAAACACGAGGATCCATATATATTTCATTAGCCCAATAAAGCACGCGGACGTCTACATATAATCAACACCTCACCCCACCATGATTCGAACCCAAGATCTGATAATTATCAAAAGGGAATGCTACCTGTGGACCACCAGGACACTAAAAGCAGTCTTAGACTCTGTTATATTTCACACAAAGCCTGTTCAACGAGCTTATGGCGCCGTGAACCTGTAATGGGGACCACCAGTGCCGCTTAGGTTTTCAGAAAAACGTTTTACTAAATCCGGCTTCGAAACACGAGGATCCATATCTATTTCATTAGCCCAATAAAGCAGGCACACTTCTACATATATTCAACACCTCACCCCACCAGGATTCGAACCCACGATCTTATAATTGTGACCGGGGAACGCTACCTCTGGGCCACCAGGACACTAAAAGCAGTCGTAGAAACTGTTATATTTCACACAAAGCCTGTTCAACGAGCTTATGGCGCCGTGAACCTGTAATGGGGACCACCCCTGCCGCTTAGGTGATCAAGGCAACGTTTTACCAAATCCGGCTACGAAACACGAGGATCCATATATATTTCTTTAGCCCAATAAAGCATGCGGACTTCTACATATAATCAACACATCACCCCACCAGGATTCGAACCCACGATCTTATAATTGTGACCGGAGAATGCTACCTCTGGGCCACCAGGACAATAAAATCAGTCCTAGACTCTGTTATACTTCACAGAAAGCCTGTTGAACGAGCTTATGACGCTGTGAACCTCTAATTAGGACCACCCGTGCCGCTTAAGTGATCAGAGCAACGTTTTACCAAATCCGACTTCGAAACACGAGGATCCATATCTATTTCATTAGCCTAATAAAGCACGTAGATTTGTACATATAATCAACACCTCAACCCACCAGGATTCGAATCCACGATCTTATAATTGTGACCGGGGAACGCTACCTCTGGGCTACCAGGACATAAAAGCAGTCTAGAAACTGTTAAATTTCACACAAAGCCTGGTGAGCGAGCTTATGGCCCGTGAACCTCTAATGGGAGCCACCCTGCCGCTTAGATGATCAGAGCAACGTTTTGCAAAATCCGGCGAAGGCGAAGTCCATATATATTTCAATTGCCCAATAAAGCACGCCCACTACTTCATATAATCAACACCTCACCCCACCAGCATTCGAACCCACGATCTTATAATTGTGACCGGGGAACGCTACCTCTGGGCCACCAGGACACTAAAAGCAGTAATAGTCTCTGTTATATTTCACACAAAGCCTGTTGAACGAGCTTATGACGCTGTGAACCTCTAATTAGGACCACCCGTGCTGCTTAAGTGATCAGAGCAACGTTTTACCAAATCAGGCTTCGAAATACGAGGATCGATATATATTTCATCAGCATAATAAGGCACGCAGACTTCTACATATAATCAACACCTCACCCCACCAGGATTCGAACCCACGATCTTATAATTGTGACCGGGGAACGCTACCTCTGGGCCACCAGGACACTAAAAGCAGTCCTAGACGCTGTTATATTTCACACAAAGCCTGTTCAACGGAAAGCATGGCTCCCGTGAACCCTAATGGGGGCCACCCGTGCCACTTAGGTGGTCAGAGCAACGTTTTACCAAATCCGGCTTCGAAACACGAGGATCCATATATATTTCATTTGCCTAATAAAGCACACGGGCTTCTACATATAATCAACACCACACCCCACCAGGATTTGAACCCACGATCTTATAATTGTGACTGGGGAACACTACTAGTCTGGGCCACCAGGACACTATAAGCAGTCCAAAACACTGTTATATTTCACACAAAGCCTGTTCAACGAGCTTATGACGCTGTGAACCTCTAATTAGGACCACCCGTGCCGCTTAAGTGATCAGAGCAACGTTTTACCAAATCAGGCTTTGAAACACGAGGATCGATATATATTTCATTAGCCTAATAAGGCACGCAGATTTCTACATATAATCAACACCTCACCCCACCAGGATTCGAACCCACGATCTTATAATTGTGACCGGGGAACGCTACCGCTGAGCCAGCAGGACACTTAAAGCAGTCCTAGACTCTATTACATTTCACGCAAAGCCTGTTCAACGAGCTTATGGCGCCGTGATCCTCTACTGGGAACCACCAGTGCCGCTTAGGTGTTCAGAGCAACGTTTTACCAAACCCGGCTTCGAAACACGAGGATCCATATATATTTCGTTAGCCCAATAAAGCACGCGGACTTCTACATATAATCAACACCTCACCCCACCAGGATTCGAACCCACAATCTTATAATTGTGACCGGGAAACGCTACCTCTGGGCCACCAGGGGACTAAAAGCAGTCCTAGACTCTATTATATTTCACACAAAGCTTGTTCAATGAGCTTATGGCGCCATGAAGCTCTAATGGGGACCACCAGTGCCACTTAGGGTTTCAGAGCAACGTTTTACCAAATCCGGCTTCGAAACACGAGGATCCATATAAATTTCATTAGCCCAATAAAGCACGCGGGCTTCTACATATAATCAACACCTCACCCCACCAGAATTCGAACCCACGATCTTATAATTGTGACCGGGGAAGGCTGCCTCTGGGCTACCAGGACAATAAAAGAAGTCCTTGACTCTGCTATATTTCACACAAAGCCTGTTCAACGAGCTTATGACGGTGTGAACCTCTAATGGGGACCACCCGTGCCGCTTAGGTGATCAGAGCAACGTTTTGCCAAATCCGGCTTCGAAACACGAGGACCCATGTATATTACATTAGCCCAATAAAGCACGCGGACTTCTAAATATAATCAACACCTCACCCCACCAGGATTCAAACCCATGATCTTATAATTGTGACCGGGAAACGCTACCTCTGGGCCACCAGGACACAGAAAGCAGTCCTAGAACGCTGTTATATTTCACACAGAGCCTGTTGAACGAGCTTATGGCGCCGTGAACCTCTAATGGGGACCACCCGTGCCACTTAGGTGATCAGAGCAACGTTTACCAAATCCGGTTTCGAAAAACGAGGATCCATATATATTTCAGTAGCCCAAAAAAGCACACGGACTTCTACATATAATCAACACCTCACCCCAGCAGGATTCAAACCCAAAATCTTATAATTGTGACCAGGGAACGCTACCTGTGGACCACCTGACACTAAAAGCAGTAATAGACTCTGTTATATTTCACGCAAAGCTTGTTCAACGAGCTTATGGCGCCGTGAACCTCTACTGGGGACCACCAGTGCCGCTTACGTGTTCAGAGCAACGTTTTACCAAATCCGGCTTCGAAACACGAGGATCCATATATATTTCATTAGCCCAGTAAAGCACACGGACTTCTACATATAATCAACACCTCAACCCACCAGGATTCAAACCCAAAAGCTTATAATTGTGACCAGGGAATGCTACCTCTGGGCCACCAGGACACTAAAAGCAGTCCTAGACTCTGTTATATTTCACACAAAGCCTGTTCAACGAGCTTATGGCGCCGTGAACATTTAATAGGTACCACACGTGCCGCTTGGTGACCAGAGGAACGTTTTACCAAATCCGGCTACGAAACACGAGGATCCATATATATTTCTTTAGCCCAATAATGCATGCGGACTTCTACATATATTCAACACCTCACCCCACCAGGATATGACCCCACGATCTTATAATTGTGACCGGAGAATGCTACCTCTGGGCCACCAGGACAATAGAAGCAGTCCTAGACTCTGTTATATTTCACACAAAGCCTGTTGAATGAGCTTATGGCACCGTGAACCTATAATGGGGGCCACCCCTGCCGCTTAGGTTATCAGAGCAACGTTTAACCAAATCCGGCTTCGAAACATGAGGATCCATATATATTTCATTAGCCCAATAAAGCACGCGGACGTCTCTATATAATCAACACCTCACCCCACCAGGATTCAAAACCAAAATCTGATAATTGCGACCAGGGAATGCTACCTGTGGACCACCAGGACACTAAAAGCAGTCCTAGACTCTGTTATATTTCACACAAAGCCTGTTCAACGAGCTTATGGCGCCGTGAACCTCTACTGGGGACCACCAGTGCCGCTTAGGTGTTCAGAGCAACGTTTTACCAAATCCGGCTTCGAAACACGAAGATCCATATATATTTCATAAGCCCAATAAAGCATGCACACTTCTACATATAATCAACACCTCACCCCACCAGGATTCAAACCCACGATCTTATAATTGTGACTGGAGAACGCTACCTCTGGGCCACCAGGACACTAAAAGCAGTCCTAGACTCTGTTATATTTCACACAAAGCCTGTTCAACGAGCTTATGGCACTGTGAACCTCTAATGGGGACCACCCGTGCCGCTTAGGTGATCAGAGCAACGTTTAACCAAATCCGGCTTCGAAACCCAAGGATCCATATATATTTCATTAGCCCAATACAGCACGCGGACGTCTACATATAATCAACACCTCACCCCACCAGGATTCACACCCAAAAATTGATAATTGTGACTAGGGAATGCTACCTGTGGACCACCATGACAATAAAAGCAGTCCTAGACTCTGTTATATTTCACACAAAGCCTGTTGAACGAGCTTATGGCGCCGTGAACCTCTAATGGGGACCACCCGTGCCGCTTAGGTGATCAGAGCAACGTTTTACCAAATCCGGCTTCGAAACACTAGGATTCATATCTATTTCATTAACCCAATAAAGCACGCACACTTCTACATATAATCAACACCTCACCCCACCAGGATTCGAACCCACGATCTTATAATTGTGACCGGGGAACGCTACCTCTGGGCCACCAGGACACTAAAATCAGTCCTAGACTCTGATATATTTCACACAAAGCCTGTTCAACGAGCTTATGGCGCCGTGAACCTCTAATGGGGACCACCAGTGCCGCTTAGGTGTTCAGAGTAACGTTTTACCAAATCCGGCTTCGAAACACGAAGATCCATATCTATTTCATTAGCCTAATAAAGCACGCGGATTTCTACATATAATCAACACCTCACCCCACCAGGATTCGAACCCACGATCTTATAATTGTGACCGGGGAATGGTACCTCTGGGCCACCAGGACACTAAAAGCAGTCCTAGACTCTGTTATATTTCACACAAAGCCTGTTCAACGAGCTTATGGCACTGTGAACCTCTAATGGGGACCACCCGTGCCGCTCAGGTGATCAGAGCAACGTTTTACCAAATGCTGATTGGAAACACGAGGATCCATATATATTTCATTAGCCCAATAAAGCACGCGGACGTCTACATATAATCAACACCTCACCCCACAAGGATTCGAACCCAAGATCTGATAATTGTGACCAGGGAATGCTACCTGTGGGCCACCAGGACAATAAAAGCAGTCCTAGACTCTGTTATATTTCACACAAAGCCTGTTCAACGAGCTTATAGCGCCGTGAACCTGTAATGAGGACCACCAGTGCCGCTTAGGTGTTCAGAGTAACGTTTTACCAAATCCGGCTTCGAAACACGAGGATCCATATCTATTTCATTAGCCCATAAAGCACGCACACTTCTACATATAATCAACACCTCACCCCACCAGGATTCAAACCACGATCTTATAATTGTGACTGGAGAACGCTACCTCTGGGCCACCAGGACAGTAAAAGCAGTCCTAGACTCTGTTTTATTTCACACAAAGCCTGTTCAATGAGCTTATGGTGCCGTGAACCTCTAATGGGGACAACCCGTGCCGCTTAGGTGATCAGAGCAACGTTTTACCAAATCCGGCTTCGAAACACGAGGATCGATATATATTTCTTTAGCCCAATAAAGCACGCATATTTCTACATATAATCAACACCTCACCCCACCAAGATTCGAACCCACGATCTTATAATTGTGACCGGGGAACGCTACCTCTGGGCCACCAGGACACTAAAAGCAATCCTAGACTCTGTTATATTTCACACAAAGCCTGTTCAACGAGCTTATGGCGCCGTGAACCTCTAATGGTGACCACCCGTGCCACTTAGGTGGTCAGAGCAACGTTTTACCAAATCCGGCTTCGAAACACGAGGATCCATATATATTTCATTTGGCTAATAAAGCACACGGGCTTCTACATATAATCAACACCTCACCCCACCAGGATTTGAACCCACGATCTTATAATTGTGACCGGGGAACACTACCAGTCTGGGCCACCAGGACACTATAAGCAGTCCAAAACACTGTTATATTTCACACAAAGCCTGTTCAACGAGCTTATGGCACTGTGAACCTCTAATGGGGACCACCCGTGCCGCTTAGGTGATCAGAGCAACGTTTAACCAAATCCGGCTTCGAAACCCAAGGATCCATATATATTTCATTAGCCCAATAAAGCACGCGGACGTCTACATATAATCAACACCTCACCCCACCAGGATTCAAACCCAAAAACTGATAATTGTGACTAGGGAATGCTACCTGTGGACCACCATGACAATAAAAGCAGTCCTAGACTCTGTTATATTTCACACAAAGCCTGTTGAACGAGCTTATGGCGCCGTGAAACTCTAATGGGGACCATCCGTGCCGCTTAGGTGATCAGAGCAACGTTTTACCAAATCCGGCTTCGAAACACTAGGATTCATATCTATTTCATTAACTGAATAAAGTACGCACACTTCTACATATAATCAATACCTCACCCCACCAGTATTCGAACCCACGATCTTATAATTGTGACCGGGGAACACTACCTCTGGGCCACCAGGACACTAGAAGCAGTCGTAGACTCTGTTATATTTCACACAAAGCCTCTTGAACGAGCTCATGGCGCCGTGAACCTCTAATGGGGACCACCAGTGCCGCTTAGGTGTTCAAAGTAACGTTTTACCAAATCCGGCTTCGAAACACGAGGATCCATATCTATTTCATTAGCCTAATAAAGCACGCGGATTTCTACATATAATCAACACCTCACCCCACCAGGATTCGAACCCACGATCTTATAATTGTGACCGGGGAATGGTACCTCTGGGCCACCAGGACACTAAAAGCAGTCCTAGACTCTGTTATATTTCACACAAAGCCTGTTCAACGAGCTTAGGGCACTGTGAATCTGTAATGGGGACCACCAGTGCCGCTTAGGTTTTCAGAGTAACGTTTTACCAAATCCTGCTTCGAAACACGAGGATCCATATCTATATCATTAGCCTAATAAAGCACGCAGATTTCTACATATAATCAACACCTCACCCCACCAGGATTCGAATCCACGATCTTATAATTGTGAACGGGGAACGCTACCTCTGGGCTATCAGGACACTAAAAGCAGTCCTAGACACTGCTATATTTCACACAAAGCCTCTTGAACGAGCTGATGGCGCCGTGAACCTCTAATGGGGGCCACCCCTGCCGCTTAGGTGATCAGAGGAACGTTTTACCAAAACCTGCTTCGAAAGACGAGAATCCATATATATTTCATTAGCCCAATAAAGCACGCACACTACTTCATATAATCAACAACTCACCCCGCCAGGATTCGAACCAACGATCTTATAATTGTGACCGGGGAACGCTACCTCTGGGCCACCAGGACACTAAAAGCAGTAATAGACTCTGTTATATTTCACACAAAGCCTGTTGAACGAGCTTATGATGCTGTGAACCTTTAATAGGTACCACACGTGCCGCCTGGTGACCAAAGGAACGTTTTACCAAATCCGGCTACGAAACAGGAGGATCCATATATATTTCTTTAGCCCAATAAAGCATGCGGACTTCTACATATAATCAACACCTCACCCCACCAGGATTCGAACCCAAAATCTGATAATTGTGACCAGGTAATGCTACCTGTGGACCACCAGGACACTAAGAGCAGTCCTAGACTCTGTTATATTTAACACAAAGCCCGTTGAATGAGCTTATGGCGCCATGAACCTATAACGGGGGCCACCCCTGCCGCTCAGGTGATCAGAGCAACGTTTTACCTAATGCTGATTGGAAACACGAGGATCCATATATATTTCATGAGCCCAATAAAGCACGCGGACGTCTACATATAATCGACACCTCACCCCACCAGGATTCGAACCCAAGATCTGATAATTGTCACCAGGGAATGCTACCTGTGGACCACCAGGACACTAAAAGCAGTCTTAGACTCTGATATATTTCACACAAAGCCGGTTCAACGAGCTTATGGCGCCGTGAACCTGTAATGGGGACCACCAGTGCCGCTTAGGTTTTCAGAGTAACGTTTTACCAAATCCGGCTTCGAAACACGAGGATCCATATCTATTTCATTAGCTCAATAAAGCACGCACACTTCTACATATATTCAACACCTCACCCCACCAGGATTCGAACCCACGATCTTATAATTGTGACCAGGGAATGCTACCTGTGGACCACCAGGACACTAAGAGCAGTCTTATACTCTGTTATATTTCACACAAAGCCTATTCAACGAGCTTATGGCGCCGTGAACCTGTAATGGGGACCACCAGTGCCGCTTAGGTTTTCAGAGTAACGTTTTACCAAATCCGGCTTCGAAACACGAGGATCCATATCTATTTCATTAGCTCAATAAAGCACGCACACTTATACATATATTCAACACCTCACCACACCAGGATTCGAACCCACGATCTTATAATTGTGACTGGAGAACGCTACCTCTGGGCCACCATGACAGTAAAAGCAGTCCTAGACTCGGTTTTATTTCACACAAAGCCTGTTCAATGAGCTTATGGTGCCGTGAACCTCTAATGGGGACAACCCGTGCCGCTTACGTGATCAGAGCAACGTTTTACCAAATCCGGCTTCGAAACACGAGGATCGATATATATTTCATTAGCCCAATAAAGCACGCATATTTCTACATATAATCAACACCTCACCCCACCAAGATTCGAACCCACGATCTTATAATTGTGACCGGGGAACGCTACCTCTGGGCCACCAGGACACTAAAAGCAGTCCTAGACGCTGTTATATTTTACACAAAGCCTGTTGAACGAGCTTATGGCTCCGTGAACCTCAAATGGGGACCACCCGTGCCACTTAGGTGGTCAGAGCAACGTTTTACCAAATCCGGCTTCGAAACACAAGGATCCATATATATTTCATTTGCCTAATAAAGCACACGGGCTTCTACATATAAACAACACCTCACCCCACCAGGATTTGAACCCACGATCTTATAATTGTGACCGGGGAACACTACCAGTCTGGGCCACCAGGACACTATAAGCAGTCCAAAACACTGTTATATTTCACACAAAGCCTGTTCAACGAGCTTATGGCACTGTGAACCTCTAATGGGGACCACCCGTGCCGCTTAGGTGATTAGAGCAACGTTTAACCAAATCCGGCTTCGAAACCCAAGGATCCATATATATTTCATTAGCCCAATAAAGCACGCGGACGTCTACATATAATCAACACCTCACCCCACCAGGATTCAAACCCAAAAACTGATAATTGTGATTCGGGAATGCTACCTGTGGACCACCATGACAATAAAAACAGTCCTAGACTCTGTTATATTTCACACAAAGCCTGTTGAACGAGCTTATGGCGCCGTGAACCTCTAATGGGGACCATCCGTGCCGCTTAGGTGATCAGAGCAACGTTTTATCAAATCCGGCTTCGAAACACTAGGATTCATATCTATTTCATTAACCCAATAAAGCACGCACACTTCTACATATAATCAACACCTCACCCCACCAGGATTCGAACCCACGATCTTATAATTGTGACCGGGGAACGCTACCTCTGGGCCACCAGGACACTAAAATCAGTCCTAGACTCTGATATATTTCACACAAAGCCTGTTCAACGAGCTTATGGCGCTGTGAACCTCTAATGGGGACCACCAGTGCCGCTTAGGTGTTCAGAGTAACGTTTTACCAAATCCGGCTTCGAAACACGAGGATCCATATCTATTTCATTAGCCTAATAAAGCACGCGGATTTCTACATATAATCAACACCTCACCCCACCAGGATTCGAACCCACGATCTTATAATTGTGACCGGGGAATGGTACCTCTGGGCCACCAGGACACTAAAAGCAGTCCTAGACTCTGTTATATTTCACACAAAGCCTGTTCAACGAGCTTATGGCACTGTGAATCTGTAATGGGGACCACCAGTGCCGCTTAGGTTTTCAGAGTAACGTTTTACCAAATCCGGCTTCGAAACACTAGGATTCATATCTATTTCATTAACCCAATAAAGCACGCACACTTCTACATATAATCAACACCTCACCCCACCAGGATTCGAACCCACGATCTTATAATTGTGACCGGGGAACGCTACCTCTGGGCCACCAGGACACTAAAAGCAGTCCTAGACTCTGTTATATTTCACACAAAGCCTGTTCAACGAGCTTATGGCGCCGTGAACCTCTAATGGGGACCACCAGTGCCGCTTAGGTGTTCAGAGTAACGTTTTACCAAATCCGGCATCGAAACACGAGGATCCATATCTATTTCATTAGCCTAATAAAGCACGCGGATTTCTACATATAATCAACACCTCACCCCACCAGGATTCGAATCCACGATCTTATAATTGTGACCGGGGAACGCTACCTCTGGGCTATCAGGACACTAAAAGCAGTCCTAGACACTGCTATATTTCACACAAAGCCTCTTGAACGAGCTCATGGCGCCGTGAACCTCTAATGGGGGCCACCCCTGCCGCTTAGGTGATCAGAGCAACGTTTTACCAAAACCTGCTTCGAAAGACGAGAATCCATATATATTTCATTAGCCCAATAAAGCACGCACACTACTTCATATAATCAACACCTCACCCCGCCAGGATTCGAACCCACGATCTTATAATTGTGACCGGGGAACGCTACCTCTGGGCCACCAGGACACTAAAAGCAGTAATAGACTCTGTTATATTTCACACAAAGCCTGTTGAACGAGCTTATGATGCTGTGAACCTTTAATAGGTACCACACGTGCCGCTTGGTGACCAGAGGAACGTTTTACCAAATCCGGCTACGAAACAGGAGGATCCATATATCTTTCTTTAGCCCAATAAAGCATGCGGACTTCTACATATAATCAACACCTCACCCCACCAGGATTCGAACCCAAAATCTGATAATTGTGACCAGGGAATGCTACCTGTGGGCCACCAGGACAATATAAGCAGTCCTAGACTCTGTTATATTTAACACAAAGCCTGTTGAATGAGCTTATGGCGCCGTGAACCTATAACGGGGGCCACCCCTGCCGCCTAGGTGATCAGAGCAACGTTTAACCAAATCCGGCTTCGAAACACGAGGATCCATATATATTTCATTAGCCCAATAATACACGCGGACGTCTACATATAATCAACACCTCACCCCACCAGGATTCAAACCCAAAATCTGATAATTGTGACCAGGTAATGCTACCTGTGGACCACCAGGACACTAAGAGCAGTCCTAGACTCTGTTATATTTCACACAAAGCCTGTTCAACGAGCTTATGGCGCCGTGAACCTGTAATGGGGACCACCAGTGCCCCTTAGGTGTTCAGAGTAACGTTTTACCAAATCCGGCTTCGAAACACGAGGATTCATATATATTTCATTAGCCCAATAAAGCACGCACACTTCTACATATAATCAACACCTCACCCCACCAGGATTCAAACCCACGATCTTATAATTGTGACTGGAGAACGCTACCTCTGGGCCACCAGGACAGTAAAAGCACTCCTAGACTCTGTTATATTTCACACAAAGCCTGTTCAATGAGCTTATGGTGCCGTGAACCTCAAATGGGGACAACCCGTGCCGCTTAGGTGATCAGAGCAACGTTTTACCAAATCCGGCTTCGAAACACGAGGATCGATATATATTTCATTAGCCCATTAAAGCACGCATATTTCTACATATAATCAACACCTCACCCCACCAAGATTCGAACCCACGATCTTATAATTGTGACCGGGGAACGCTACCTCTGGGCCACCAGGACACTAAAAGCAGTCCTAGACTCTGTTATATTTCACACAAAGCCTGTTCAACGAGCTTATGGCTCCGTGAACCTCAAATGGGGACCACCCGTGCCACTTAGGTGGTCAGAGCAACGTTTTACCAAATCCGGCTTCGAAACACGAGGATCCATATATATTTCATTTGCCAAATAAAGCACACGGGCTTCTACATATAATCAACACCTCACCCCACCAGGATTTGAACCCACGATCTTATAATTGTGACCGGGGAACACTACCAGTCTGGGCCACCAGGACACTATAAGCAGTCCAAAACACTGTTATATTTCACACAAAGCCTGTTCAACGAGCTTATGGCACTGTGAACCTCTAATGGGGACCACCCGTGCCGCTTAGGTGATCAGAGCAACGTTTAACCAAATCCGGCTTCGAAACCCAAGGATCCATATATATTTCATTAGCCCAATAAAGCACGCGGACGTCTACATATAATCAACACCTCACCCCACCAGGATTCAAACCCAAAAACTGATAATTGTGAATAGGGAATGCTACCTGAGGACCACCATGACAAGAAAAGCAGTCCTAGACTCTGTTATATTTCACACAAAGCCTGTTGAACGAGCTTATGGCGCCGTGAACCTCTAATGGGGACCACCCGTGCCGCTCAGGTGATCAGAGCAACGTTTTACCAAATGCTCATTGGAAACACGAGGATCCATATATATTTCATTAGCCCAATAAAGCACGCGGACGTCTACATATAATCAACACCTCACCCCACCAGGATTCGAACCCAAGATCTGATAATTGTCACCAGGGAATGCTACCTGTGGACCACCAGGACACTAAAAGCAGTCTTAGACTCTGTTATATTTCACACAAAGCCTGTTCAACGAGCTTATGGCGCCGTGAACCTGTAATGGGGACCACCAGTGCCGCTTAGGTTTTCAGAAAAACGTTTTACCAAATCCGGCTTCGAAACACGAGGATCCATATCTATTTCATTAGCCCAATAAAGCACGCACACTTCTACATATATTCAACACTTCACCCCACCAGGATTCGAACCCACGATCTTATAATTGTGACCGGGGAACGCTACCTCTGGGCCACCAGGACACTAAAAGCAGTCCTAGACTCTGTTATATTTCAAACAAAGCCTGTTCAACGAGCTTATGGCGCCGTGAACCTCTAATAGGGACCACCAGTGCCGCTTAGGTGTTCAGAGAAACGTTTTACCAAATCCGGCTTCGAAACACGAGGATCCATATCTATTTCATTAGCCTAATAAAGCACGTAGATTTGTACATATAATCAACACCTCACCCCACCAGGATTCGAATCCACGATCTTATAATTGTGACCGGGGAACGCTACCTCTGGGCTACCAGGACACTAAAAGCAGTCCAAGAAACTGTTAAATTTCACACAAAGCCTGTTGAACGAGCTTATGGCGCCGTGAACCTCTAATGGGGGCCACCCCTGCCGCTTAGGTGATCAGAGCAACGTTTTACCAAATCCGGCTTCGATAGACGAGAATCCATATATATTTCATTAGCCTAATAAGGCACGCAGATTTCTACATATAATCAACACCTCACCCCACCAGGATTAGAGCCCACGATCTTATAATTGTGATCGGGGAACGCTACCTCTGGGCCACCAGGACACTAAAAGCAGTCCTAGACGCTGTTATATTTTTTCACAAAGCCTGTTGAACGAGCTTATGGCTCCGTGAACCTCTAATGGGGGCCACCCGTGCCACTTAGGTGGTCAGAGCAACGTTTTACCAAATCCGGCTTCGAAACACGAGGATCCATATATATTTCATTTGCCTAATAAAGCACACGGGCTTCTACATATAATCAACACCACACCCCACCAGGATTTGAACCCACGATCTTATAATTGTGACTGGGGAACACTACTAGTCTGGGCCACCAGGACACTATAAGCAGTCCAAAACACTGTTATATTTCACACAAAGCCTGTTCAACGAGCTTATGACGCTGTGAACCTCTAATTAGGACCACCCGTGCCGCTTAAGTGATCAGAGCAACGTTTTACCAAATCAGGCTTTGAAACACGAGGATCGATATATATTTCATTAGCCTAATAAGGCACGCAGATTTCTACATATAATCAACACCTCACCCCACCAGGATTCGAACCCACGATCTTATATTGTGACCGGGGAACGCTACCGCTGAGCCACCAGGACACTAAAAGCAGTCCTAGACTCTGTTATATTTCACACAAAGCCTCATTTTCAATGAGCTTATGGTGCCGTGAACCTCTAATGGGGACCACCCGTGCCGCTTAGGTGATCAGAGCAACGTTTTACCAAATCCCGCTTCGAAACACGAGGATCGATATATATTTCATTAGCCTAATAAAGCACGCATATTTCTACATATAATCAACACCTCACCCCACCAGCATTCGAACCCACGATCTTATAATTGTGACCGGGGAATGGTACTTCTTGGCCACCAGGACACTAAAAGCAGTCCTAGACTCTGTTATATTTCACATAAAGCCTGTTCAACGAGCTTATGGCGCCGTGAACCTCTAATGGGGACCACCAGTGCCGCTCAGGTCTTCAGAGTAACGTTTTACCAAATCGGGCTTCGAAACACGAGGATCCATATCTATTTCATTAGCCTAATAAAGCACGCAGATTTCTACATATAATCAACACCTCACCCCACCAGGATTTGATCCCACGATCTTATAATTGTGACCGGGGAAGGCTACCAGTCTGGGCCACCTGGACACTATAAGCAGTCCAAGACTCTGTTATATTTCACACAAAACCTGTTCAATGAGCTTATGGTGCCGGGAACCTCTAATGGGGACAACCCGTGCCGCTTAGGTGAGCAGAGCAACGTTTTACCAAATCCGGCTTCGAAACATGAGGATCCATATATATTTCATTAGCCCAATAAAGCACGCAAACTTCTACATATAATCAACACCGCACCCCACCAGGATTCGAACCCACGATCTTATAATTGTGACCGGGGAACGCTACCTCTGGGGTACCAGGACAATAAAAGCAGTCCTAAACGCTGTTATATTTTACACAAAGCCTGTTGAACGAGCTTATGGCTCCGTGAACCTCTAATGGGGACCACCCGTGCCACTTAGGTGATCAGAGCAACGTTTTACCAAATCCGGCTTCGAAACACGAGGATCCATATATATTTCATTAGCCCAATAAAACACGCAAACTTCTACATATAATCAACACCGCACCCCACCAGGATTCGAACCCACGATCTTATAATTGTGACCGGGGAACGCTACCGCTGAGCCACCAGGACACTAAAAGCAGTCTTAGACTCTGTTATATTTCACACAAATCCTGTTCAACGAGCTTATGGCACCGTGAACCTGTAAAGGGGATCACCAGTGCCGCTTAGGTTTTCAGAGTAACGTTTTACCAAATCCGGCTTCGAAACACGAGGATCCATATCTATTTCATTAGCCCAATAAAGCACGCACACTTCTACATATATTCAACACCTCACCCCACCAGGATTCGAACCCACGATCTTATAATTGTGACCGGGGAATGCTACCTCTGGGCCACTAAGGACACTCAAAGCAGTCCTAGACTCTGTTATATTTCACACAAAGCCTGTTCAACGAACTTATGGCGCCGTGAACTTCTAATGGGGACCACCAGTGCCGCTTAGGTGTTCAGAGTAACGTTATACCAAATCCGGCTTCGAAACACGAGGATCCATATCTATTTCATTAGCCTAATAAAGCACGCAGATTTCTACATGTAATCAACACCTCACCCCACCAGGATTCGAATCCACGATCTTATAATTGTGACCGGGGAACGCTACCTCTGGGCTACCAGGACACTAAAAGCAGTCCTAGACACTGCTATATTTCACACAAAGCCTCTTGAACGAGCTTATGGCGCCGTGAACCTCTAAAGGGGCCACCCCTGCCGCTTAGGTGATCAGAGCAACGATTTACCAAATCCTGCTTCGAAAGACGAGAATCCATATATATTTCATTAGCCCAATAAAGCACGCACACTACTTCATATAATCAACACCTCACCCCGCCAGGATTCGAACCCACGATCTTATAATTGTGACCGGGGAACGCTACCTCTGGGCCACCAGGACACTAAAAGCAGTAATGGACTCTGTTATATTTCACACAAAGCCTGTTGAACGAGCTTATGACGCTGTGAACCTTTAATAGGTACCACACGTGCCGCTTGGTGACCAGAGGAACGTTAAACCAAATCCGGCTACGAAACACGAGGATATATATATATTTCTTTAGCCCAATAAAGCTGCTACCTGTGCGCCACCAGGACAATAAAAGCAGTCCTAGACTCTGTTATATTTCACACAAAGCCTGTTCAACGAGCTTATGGCGGTGTGAACCTGTAATGGGGACCACCAGTGCCGCTTAGGTGTTCAGAGTAACGTTTTACCAAATCCGGCTTCGAAACACGAGGATCCATATCTATTTCATTAGCCCAATAAAGCACGCACACTTCTACATATAATCAACACCTCACCCCACCAGGATTCAAGCCCACGATCTTATAATTGTGACTGGAGAATGCTACCTCTGGGCCACCAGGACAGTAAAATCAGTCCTAGACTGCTATATTTCACACAAAGCCTGTTCAATGAGCTTATGGTGCCGTGAACCTCTAATGGGGACAAGCCGTGCCGCTTAGGTGATCAGAGCAACGTTTTACCAAATCCGGCTTCGAAACATGAGGATCGATATATATTTCATTAGCCCAATAAAGCATGCATATTTCTACATATAATCAACACCTCACCCCACCAGGATTCAAACCCGAAAACTGATAATTGTGACAAGGGAATGCTACCTGTGGACCACCAGGACAATAAAAGCAGTCCTAGACTCTGTTATATTTCACACAAAGCCTGTTGAACGAGCTTATGGCGCCGTGAACCTCTAATGGGGACCACCCGTGCCGCTTAGGTGATCAGAGCAACGTTTTACCAAATCCGGCTTCGAAACACGAGGATTCATATCTATTTCATTAACCCAATAAAGCACGCACACTTCTACATATAATCAACACCTCACCCCACCAGGATTCGAACCCACGATCTTATAATTGTGACCAGGAACGCTACCTCTGGGCCACCAGGACACTAAAAGCAGTCCTAGACTCTTTTATATTTCACACAAAGCCTGTTCAACGAGCTTATGGCGCCGTGAACCTGTAATGGGGACCACCAGTGCCGCTTAGGTGTTCAGAGTAACGTTTTACCAAATCCGGCTTCGAAACACGAGGATCTATATCTATTTCATTAGCCCAATAAAGCACGCACACTTCTACATATAATCAACACCTCACCCCACCAGGATTGAAACCCACGATCTTATAATTGTGACTGGAGAACGCTACCTCTGGGCCACCAGGACAGTAAAATCAGTCCTAGACTTTTATATTTCACACAAAGCCTGTTCAATGAGCTTATGGTGCCGTGAACCTCTAATGGGGGCCACCCGTGCCGCTTAGGTGATCAGAGCAACGTTTTACCAAATCCGGCTTCGAAACACGAGGATCGATATATATTTCATTAGCCCAATAAAGCACGCATATTTCTACATATAATCAACACCTCACCCCACCAGGATTCAAACCCAAAAACTGATAATTGTGACTAGGGAATGCTGCCTGTGGACCACCAGGACAATAAAAGCACTCATAGACTCTGTTATATTTCACACAAAGCCTGTTGAACGAGCTTATGGCGCCGTGAACCTCTAATGGGGAACACCCGTGCCGCTTAGGTGATCAGAGCAACGTTTTACCAAATCCGGCTTCGAAACACGAGGATTCATATCTATTTCATTAACCCAATAAAGCACGCACACTTCTACCTATAATCAACACCTCACCCCACCAGGATTCGAACCCACGATCTTATAATTGTGACAGATGAACACTACCTCTGGGCTACCAGGACACTAAAAGCAGTCCTAGACTCTGTTATATTTCACATAAAGCCTGTTCAACAAGCTTATGGCGCCGTGAACCTCTAATGGGGACCACCAGTGCCGCTCAGGTGTTCAGAGTAACGTTTTACCAAATCCGGCTTCGAAACACGAGGATCCATATCTATTTCATTAGCCTAATAAAGCACGCGGATTTCTACATATAATCAACACCTCACCCCACCAGGATTCGAACCCACGATCTAATAATTGTGACCGGGGAATGGTACATCTGGGCCACCAGGACACTAAAAGCAGTCCTAGACTCTGTTATATTTCACACAAAGAGTGTTCAACGAGCTTATGGCACTGTGAACCTGTAATGGGGACCACCCGTGCCGCTCAGGTGATCAGAGCAACGTTTTAACAAATGCTGATTGGAAACACGAGGATCCATATATATTTCATTAGCCCAATAAAGCACGCGGACGTCTACATATAATCAACACCTCACCCCACCAGGATTCGAACCCAAGATCTGATAATTATCACCAGGGAATGCTACCTGTGGACCACCAGGACACTAATAGCAGTCTTAGACACTGTTATATTTCACACAAAGCCTGTTCAACGAGCTTATGGCGCCGTGAACCTGTAATGGGGACCACCAGTGCCGTTTAGGTTTTCAGAAAAACGTTTTACCAAATCCGGCTTCGAAACACGAGGATCCATATCTATTTCATTAGCGCAATAAAGCAGGCACACTTCTACATATATTCAACACCTCACCCCACCAGGATTCGAACCCACGATCTTATAATTGTGACCGGGGAACGCTACCTCTGGGCCACCAGGACACTAAAAGCAGTCGTAGAAACTGTTATATTTCACACAAAGCCTGTTGAACAAGCTTATGGCGCCGTGAACCTCTAATGGGGGCCACCCCTGCCGCGTAGGTGATCAGAGCAACGTTTTACCAAATCCGGCTTCGAAAGACGAGAATCAATATATATTTCATTTGCCCAATAAAGCACGCACACTACTTCATATAATCAACACCTCACCCACCAGGATTCGAACCCACGATCTTATTATTGTGACCGGGGAACGCTACCTCTGGGCCACCAGGACACTAAAAGCAGTAATAGACTCTGTTATATTTCACACAAAGCCTGTTGAACGAGCTTATGACGCTGTGAACCTCTAATTAGGACCACCCGTGCCGCTTAAGTGATCAGAGCAACGTTTTACCAAATCCGGCTTCGAAACACGAGGATCCATATCTATTTCATTCGCCTAATAAAGCACGTAGATTTGTACATATAATCAACACCTCACCCCACCAGGATTCGAATCCACAATCTTATAATTGTGATCGGGGAACGCTACCTCTGGGCTACCAGGACACTAAAAGCAGTCCTAGAAACTGTTAAATTTCACACAAAGCCTGTTGAACGAGCTTATGGCGCCGTGAACCTCTAATGGGGGCCACCCCTGCCGCTTAGGTGATCAGAGCACCGTTTTACCAAATGCGGCTTCGAAAGACGAGAATCCATATATATTTCATTAGCCCAATAAAGCACTCACACTACTTCATATAATCAACACCTCACCCCACCAGGATTCGAACCCACGAACTTATAATTGTGACCGGGGAACGCTACCTCTGGGCCACCAGGACACTAAAAGCAGTCCTTGACTCTGTTATATTTCACACCAAGCCTGTTGAACGAGCTTATGACGCTGTGAACCTCTAATTAGGACCACTCCGTGCCGCTTAAGTGATCAGAGCAACGTTTTAAATAAATCAGGCTTCGAAACACGAGGATCGATATATATTTCATTAGCCTAATAAGACACGCAGATTTTTTACATATAATCAACACCTCACCCCACCAGGATTCGAACCCACGATCTTATAATTGTGACCGGGGAACGCTACCTCTGGGCCACCAGGACACTAAAAGCAGTCCTAGACGCTGATATATTTCACACAAAGCCTGTTCAACGAGCTTATGGCGCCGTGAACCTCTATCGGGGGCCACCTGTATACTTAGGTGGTCATAGAGCAACGTTTTACCAAATCCGCTTCTGAAACACGAGATCCATATATATTTCATTTGGCTAATAAAGCACACGGGCTTCTACATATAATCAACACCACACCACACCAGGATTTGAACCCACGATCTTATAATTGTGACTGGGGAACACTACTAGTCTGGGCCACCAGGACACTATAAGCAGTCCAAAACACTGTTATATTTCACACAAAGCCTGTTCAACGAGCTTATGACGC
>NW_024718631.1:0-5164 GCF_018991925.1 Homarus americanus
TTTCTTATTGATGTAGACTTTAATGAGGTATAGCTCTGTGTGTGTGTGTGTGTGTTGTTACGAACCCTCCACCCAGCACTACGACCGCCATCTTTGTCCTGATCTACCTAGCCGCACCACGAAACGCCATCTAGGGACGAGACACGAGTATGACTGTCTTAGTTACCACCTGGTTCTCTCCATATCTGGTTGTTGCGTCACTTCCTCCAAGTCTTCTTGTGAGCCCAATCGAGGAGAGATTGGCTCTGGAGTGACCACGGATCATCTATCCTCCCTACGGCGCAGTGACACCTACCGTCTTCTACAATACTCAGCCTATGTCAGCATCTCAGCTCCTCACTTAAGTATTTGTAATCTTGTAATGCCTCCACTCCACCTTGCTTGATTGTTTTATGTTTTATTAATATGTATATACTGTTAATGTTTAGGTTGTTTGGTTAAGGGTAATTTATAAGCTGAATATTTTGTTAAGGATTTGGTACTTTATTATACACAACGAAAACTCGCATCCTTTGTTACCCTTTTATAGTCCGATTGTTTTTTTTGTTGTTACCTGTTGGGATCTGAGACGTATAACTATATTCTAAATCCCACTTAAAGTGTGTGTGTGTGTGTGTTTTTATGGTATTTGCGATTAATCTCTTATGTTGCAAACCTAATTCAAGATGCACACACACACACACACACACACACACACACACACACGCACACGCACACACGCACACACACACACTACTTCAGGCCATCTTCTGCATTATGTACCTCATCAAGCGACTCACCCATGAATAAATGAATGCAAATAGAAGGCTCCTCCTTCTGGCCTCAACCCCCCTTCTTCCCCTCCATTCCCCCTCCCCTTCCCTCCTCCTTCCCATCCCTCTCCCTCTTGTGTATATATTAATTCCCCCTTCCCCTTCCATACTCCCTTTTCTATATATCAAACCCCTCTATATCTCTCTCCCTATCTAATAAACATCACAAAGGGTAACCATAGTGATGATAACACCCATCTTCCCATCCCATCCTCCCTCCCATACTCCTCCCATCCTTCCCACTCCCTACCCTCCCTCATTTCCGCCCTCCTCTTCACCACCGTCACCTCTCTCTCTCACCTTCCCCTTTCCTTCATCTTAACCTCCCTCCTTTTTTCACCTATTTTCCCTTTTTATTTCTTTTCTCTCCCTCACCCCCTCACCCACATTCTTCCCTTTCTTCACCCTCCCCTCACCACTTTCTCCCTTTCTCCCTTCCTCTCTCCCTCATCCCTGTACCATATTTTATATTTATCAGTGAGCCCCAGTAACAGTATGCCACAGTAACAGTATGCCACAGTAACAATAGGACCCAGTAACAGTAGGCCTCAGTAACAGTAGGCCTATGAGAAGGCTAAGTTGCGTTTGGGTGTAATAAGACTGGGGTCTATTAGGATAGGGCCCATGTTAAATAAGGCTTATTACAGCAGGGGCCTATTACGTCTTGGGACATGCTAGGATAGAGGCCTCTTGGAACTGGGGGTGCTAATTAGGCATATTAAAACTAGTGCCTATTGGAACTGGGGCCTCTTAGAACTTGGACCCACTAGAACTGGCACATTAAAACTAGGGTCCCATTAGAATTAGAACCAAATTTCCACTCACAGAAAAAACAACCCTTCCCCCAGCTCAATAAGTCTACGGTCCTACCCACCCACGTTTCACTTACACCCCTCGCCAGCACCAGCCAGAGTATGCATGAGACAAAGGAGGATGAGGTAGGTATTTTAGTAGGATTTCTTTTGGTGGTATTAAAGGCCTGTGGGATTTCTTTGTGATTTAGGGCTGTTTTATATATTTTTATAAAAATTATTATACTGTATATGATGTTACTTAGCCATTTATTAGGTAGTAGGCAGCTACCAAACATGGAGGTACTACTGCCTGGGAAGATATTGAAGCAAATGTGTTGTCTAATGGTAGACCCTGCTGCCATATATATCACGAAATTGTGACCAAGTCCCAGGTTGTTGATCTGACTTTTGTCTCATTTACACACAATTGCAGGGTCTCAGTTGTTTCTCTTACTATTGATAACACAACATACATATATTGTTTCTCACTTTTGGTCTTTTAATTTTTGTATTTCTTTATGGTTCTTTTTTATTATTATTATTATATATTATTATTATTATTATTATTATTATTACTTTTATTATTATTATTATTATTATTATTACTTTTACATTTTCGCCCCCAGGCCCTGATGTGGGTCAGTGATCTGTGCCCGGTATTGTTGACAGCTATAGATTTGCAAGATCGTGGTTTTTCATATTCTCTTATTCATTATTCTTATTTTCTTTTATTATTCCTTATTGGCTCTCTCTTTCTCTTTTTGATTTTTTCTATTTTGTTATTCTTTTTGTTGTCTCTTTATTCTTTTTTTATTTTATTTTTTATTCTTTTTTTATTTCTTATTCTTCATTGTGTCTTTCTTTTCTTCTTTCTTCTTCTTATATTATTGTCTTTTCTTTCTTTAATTCTTTCATTACTTTTCTTCTTTGCTTATTTTTCTTTCGTCTTTTCTTTTCTTCTTCTTCTCTCTTCTTCTATATTATCTCCTCCTCCTCTACTTTCTATATTTTTTTACAGGGTGATGTAGAGTTACCTGTAGAGTTACCTGTTAATGGAATATATGCCTATGTATATATATATGCTTATAAGAGATTATTATAAAACCAATTTCAGGTAAAGGATCTATTTTTTTGTCCCTTTTTACTATAGTATATACAGTATAATATTTGTCCGCTTATTTTATTTTTTTTTTTTCATTTTTAATTAATTAGACTGTGATTATAGGTGTGTGTGTGTGTGTGTGGTGTGTGTGTGGTGTAAACTTCACCTACAAGTGAGGGGGTGAGGAGGGATTCAGTCAACATCTCATCTCAACACTGATTTCACCCCACCACCCCCATTTCAACGTTGTAGTTTAATGCTATACTGTAGGACTGTTGGGTGCATAACGTTACGGCGATGTTGTGGTATAACGGTGGGTAATGTTGTGGGTTGATGGAGGCTTTATAGAGGGAGATGAGAGGGAAGTGTGGGGATAAGAGGGTGGTGGGGGTGATAAGAGGGAGGTGAGGGTGATAAGAGGGTTGGAAGATGAGAGGGAGGTGGGTGATAAGAAGGAGGTGGGTTGATAAGAAGGAGGTGGGGTGATAAGAAGGAGGTGGGTGATAAGAGGGAGATGAGGGTGATGAGAGGACGTGGGGTGATAAGAGGGTGGTGGGGGTGATAAGAGGGTGGTGGGGTGATAAGAGGGAGGTAGGGTGATAAGAGAGAGGGTGATAAGAGGGTGGGAAGATGAGAGGGAAGTGGTGAGATGAGAGGGAGAAAAGAGGGGATGTGGAGATGACAAGAGGTAATAAGGAAGAGGAGGTAGGAGGAAGAGTTGTATAGGGAGAAGAGGAGGAAGAGAGGGGGGGAAGAGATAGTGGAAGAAGGGGTTTGAGGAGATAGAAGGAAAGAAAGAGGGGAAGAAAGAGAAAGTTAAAAAGACGAAGAACAAAGAAAATGAGTAAACGGGAAGTGGGCAAGGAGAGAGAGAGAGGAGGATTGTGAGGGGGGAAATGTTTTTGCATTATGACTTGGAAAGTAAAGGAGAAAGAGAGAGAGAAAGAAGAAAAGGTAAAAGAGAGGGAGGGAGATAAAAGAGAGGAGGTACTCAAGTAATGATAGTACTTGAATAAAGGTACTAAAGTAGAATAGCACTCTATGGTACTTTTGAAGAATGAACAGAGTACGTTGATGTAAGGAAAAGAAACGAGGATATAGGACCGAGTGAAACTAAAAGAGAATGAATGAAACGGAAAGAAAGAGAATGAATGAAGCTAAAAGAGAGAATGAATGAAACTAAGACAATGAATGAAGCCAAGAGACAGAGAATGAATGAAACTAAGAGAAAGAGAATGAATGAAACCAAAGAGAAAGAATGCATGAAACAATGAAACTCTCAACACCATCTCCAATAAGTTCATGTCAAATGGAAAAGAAAAAAAAAACATTTAAGCTATAATTATTGTCTTTATTATTTTCCTCATTTGCTTCTTACCCTTATTAATTCCTCTCTTAAATAATAAATGAGAACTGAGAAAATGATGATAAGAAGATTAATCGAAATACAATAAGAAGATTTATGGAAATATGAAAATTGAGGTACATTTTATTTTGCTTCTATTTAATAGTTTATACTGTAATTCTTTTTAAGTCCAACCGGATATTGTTTTTGTCTTCCATCTTTTTTTACCTCGTTCGTATTTTTTGTTTTTTCTAGTTTCATCATTTATCTTCCTTCTTTATCATCTTGTTTTTACACGTTTCGCATCTTTTTCTTCTTCTTTCTTCTTCTTTCTTTTCTCTCTTCTTAGTTTCTTTGTCTTTACCTTCATTCTCCTCCTCTTCTTCCCTCTCTTCCCTCTCTCTCTTCATTCCCCTGGTCTTCCCCTCACCCCACAGCCCCTTCACCACACCACCTCACCATACCACTCCTCACCACACCACCTCACCACATCCCTCACCTGAACGTCCTCACTCCCCTTTCTCCACTTCCCACCTCAGCCCCATGCCGCCTCTCTCACACCCCAGCCTCCTTTAATCATCCACCACCACCTCCCCCATCCCTCCTCCCCTCCTCCTCTCCTCTCTATCTTCCTCTCTTATCTCCCCCCTCTCATCTCTCCCTCTATCTCCCCCCCTCTCTATCTCCCCTCCCTATCTCCCTCCTCCCTCTCTCCCTCCTTCTCTCCCCTCCCCCTCCCCCATCTCCCCCTTCCTATCTCCCTTCTCCTCTTTTTTTCTTCTTTTCTCCCTCTCTCTGTCTACCATGGAGAGTCTGTAAGTATATCTATCTATCTCTCTGGAGTGTATGTCTGTTCCAGTCATATATCCATAAGTGTGAGGGAGTGTGTCAGTCAGTAGTGAGGGAGTGTGTCAGTCAGTAGTGTGTGTGTGTGTGTGTCATTGGGGCAGGGTGGAGCAAGGTCAGTCAGTAGTGTGAGGGAGTGTGTCAGTCAGTAGTGAGGGAGTGTGCGGTAGTGTGTCAGTCATTAGTGTGAGGGAGCATGGCACAATAGTGTGTGTGTGTGTGTGAAAATGTAAAAAACGTGTATGTAAAAGATTATTGTTATTAT
>NW_024718632.1:0-18439 GCF_018991925.1 Homarus americanus
GGAGGCCATAAGAATGAGTGGCGGCAATCGCCTTACGGGCGATTAACGGTGGCAGGGGGGCCATAAGAATGAGTGGCGCCAATCGCCTTACGGGCGATTAACGGCGGCAGGGAGGCGATAAGAATGAGTGGCGGCAATCGCCTTACGGGCGATTAATGGCGGCAGGGGGGCCATAAGAATGAGTGGCGGTAATCGCCTTATGGGCGATTAACGGCGGCAGGGAGGCCATAAGAATGAGTGGCGGCAATCGCCTTACGGGCGATTAACGGCGGCAGGGAGGCCATAAGAATGAGTGGCGGCAATCGCCTTACGGGCGATTAACGGCGGCAGGGAGGCGATAAGAATGAGTGGCGGCAATCGCCTTACGGGCGATTAACGGCGGCAGGGAGGCCATAAGAATGAGTGGCGGCAATCGCCTTACGGGCGATTAACGGCGGCAGGGGGGCCATAAGAATGAGTGGCGGCAATCGCCTTACGGGCGATTAACGGCGGCAGGGGGCCATAAGAATGAGTGGCGGCAATCGCCTTACGGGCGATTAACGGCGGCAGGGGGGCGATAAGAATGAGTGGCGGCAATCGCCTTACGGGCGATTAACGGCGGCAGGGAGGCCATAAGAATGAGTGGCGGCAATCGCCTTACGGGCGATTAACGGCGGCAGGGAGGCCATAAGAATGAGTGGCGGCAATCGCCTTACGGGCGATTAACGGCGGCAGGGAGGCCATAAGAATGAGTGGCGGCAATCGCCTTACGGGCGATTAACGGCGGCAGGGGGGCCATAAGAATGAGTGGCGGCAATCGCCTTACGGGCGATTAACGGCGGCAGGGAGGCCATAAGAATGAGTGGCGGCAATCGCCTTACGGGCGATTAACGGCGGCAGGGAGGCCATAAGAATGAGTGGCGGCAATCGCCTTACGGGCGATTAACGGCGGCAGGGAGGCCATAAGAATGAGTGGCGGCAATCGCCTTACGGGCGATTAACGGCGGCAGGGAGGCCATAAGAATGAGTGGCGGCAATCGCCTTACGGGCGATTAACGGCGGCAGGGGGGCCATAAGAATGAGTGGCGGCAATCGCCTTACGGGCGATTAACGGCGGCAGGGGGGCCATAAGAATGAGTGGCGGCAATCGCCTTACGGGCGATTAACGGCGGCAGGGGGGCCATAAGAATGAGTGGCGGCAATCGCCTTACGGGCGATTAACGGCGGCAGGGAGGCCATAAGAATGAGTGGCGGCAATCGCCTTACGGGCGATTAACGGCGGCAGGGGGGCGATAAGAATGAGTGGCGGCAATCGCCTTACGGGCGATTAACGGCGGCAGGGAGGCCATAAGAATGAGTGGCGGCAATCGCCTTACGGCCGATTTACGGCGGCAGGGAGGCCATAAGAATGAGTGGCGGCAATCGCCTTACGGGCGATTAACGGCGGCAGGGGGGCCATAAGAATGAGTGGCGGCAATCGCCTTACGGGCGATTAACGGCGGCAGGGAGGGCGATAAGAATGAGTGGCGGCAATCGCCTTACGGGCGATTAACGGCGGCAGGGTGGCCATAAGAATGAGTGGCGGCAATCGCCTTACGGGCGATTAACGGCGGCAGGGGGGCCATAAGAATGAGTTGCGGCAATCGCCTTACGGGCAATTAACGGCGGCAGGGAGGCCATAAGAATGAGTGGCGGCAATTGCCTTATATGTGATTAATGGTAGCAGAGGGGCGAAAACAATTAAAAATGGTAACAATTGCCTTCTATGTGAATAATGGCAGCACAGGGGCGACAAAATAAAATGGCAACAATTGCCTTATATGTGATTAATGGCAGCAGTGGGGCGAAAACAAAACATGGCAATGATTGCCTTTTATGTGATTAATGGCAGAAGAGGGGCGACAATAAAAAAATGGCAACAATTGCCTTATATGTGATTAATGGCAGCAGTGGGGCGAAAACAAAAAATGGCAACAATTGCCTTATATGTGATTAATGGCAGCAGTGGGGCGAAAACAAAAAATGGCAACAATTGCCTTATATGCAATGAACGGCAGCAGAGGGACGAAAACAAAAAATGGCAACAATTGCCTTATATGTGATTAATGGTAGCAGAATGGCGAAAACCAAAAATGGCAACAATTGCCTTATATGTGATTAATGGCAGCAGAGGGGCAAAAACAAAAAATGGCAACAATTGCCTTATATGTCATTAATGGCAGCAGTGGGGCGAAAACAAAAAATGGCAACAATTGGCTCTTATATGTGATTAATGGTACAGGGCGAAACAAAAAATGGCAACAATTGCCTTATATGGTGATTAATGGAAGCAGTGGGCGACACAAAATGGCAACAATTGCCTTATATGTCATTATTGGCAGCAGGGCCGTAGGAAACAAAAAATGGGCAACAATTGCCTTATATGTGATTAATGGCAGCAGAGGGCGAAAACAAAAATGGCAACAATTGCCTTATATGTGATTATTAATGGAAGCAGGGGCGACAATAAAAAATGGCAACAATTGCCTTATATGTCATTAATGGCAGCAGTGGGGCGAAAACAAAAAATGGCAATTATTGCCTTATATGTGATTAATGGCAGAAGAGGGACGAAAACAAAAAATGGCAACAATTGCCTTAAATGTGGTTAATGGCAGCAGTGGGGCGAAAACAAAAAATGGCAACAATTGCCTTATATGCGATTAACGGTGGCAGAGGGACGAAAACAAAAAATGGCAACAATTGCCTTATATGTGATTAATGGCAGCAGTGGGGCGAAAACAAAAAATGGCAACAATTGCCTTCTATGGGAATAATGGCAGCAGAGGGGCGAAAACAAAAATGGCAACAATTGCCTTATATGTGATTAATGGCAACGAAAAAAAAATGGCAACAATTGCCTTATATGTGATTAATGGCAGCAGAGGGGTGACAATAAAAAATGGCAGCAATTGCCTTATATGTGATTAATGGCAGCAGAGGGGCGAAAACAAAAAATGGCAACAATTGCCTTATATGTGATTAATGGCAGCAGAGGGGCGAAAACAAAAAATGGCAACAATTGCCTTAAATGTGGTTAATGGCAGCAGAGGGGCGAAAAAAAAATGGCAACAATTACCTTATATGCGATTAACGGTGGCAGAGGGACGAAAACAAAAAATGGCAACAATTGCCTTATATGTGATTAATGGCAGCAGTGGAGCGAAAACAAAAATGGCGTTAAATGGCGTTAAACGAACGTTAAATGGCGTTAAACTAACGTTAAATGGCGTTAAACTAACGTTAAATGACGTTAAACTAACGTTAAATGGCGTTAATATATTTTATGGGAAAAAAGGTGACGGGTGGTTAACGAAAACTAATCGAACAAACTTACCTCAATAAATAGGGTGCTGTACTATCCACGTTGACGACCACTGATGCACCAAACTGGCCTTTAACACAACAGTAACCGGAACCATCATCTGTAAAGAAAAAATAAACTAAATATTCTTCCATTGGCTCTCCTCAGGTTTTGGTACGAGAATTGTTTTTTGACGATTTTCGTTTTTTACTCAAATCTGACCTTTAATTCATTTGCAAGTTAAAGGTTTATAAAAAAAAATATTCATTTTTAACAAGTTGCTAATTTGCAAAAAAAATGGATATTAAATTTGAGTAAAACACAAAAAATACACAACAAAAAACATTGATTTAGCCAAAGGAACCAACCTACCTAACCTATAAGGAGGAGACTACTAAGTGGGGATATCCTCGGGTAAACATGGCGGGAACCTATGGACCAATATTAACAATAATATTACGAGAAACAAATACTTGCTGTAACATACAAGACCAAAACATACACCAAGTATGAGGAACGTTACTGAAGCATAAGTAACGTGAGGACGTTACTTAAGTACGAGAAACGTAAGTATTCACAAAAGAAACCATATGTCATTAATTTAAATTAAAGCATAAGCCAAAATAGTAATGTTTTGTCCAAAGTAATTAGTTGATATGATTAAGAGCGTTAATGACCATTAACCTACGCTTCTTCATAATAGATTAACTCGTGTATCTTAATGTTTTGTAAGGTATTTCCGTTTAAAATAAATCTGTACAAATAAATAACCTTAATATAACGACCTTTACACAATATAAATTTAACCACTTAAATACACTAAAAATTACACTTACTGTAGTACACTTTATAAACAGCGTCTGTCAAGGGAGAGACGACTGACAACACCTCCACCGTCCGTGTCTGTATTGGCACTAAAGCTCCACGTGTCAGTCAATCGCATCTGTTTAGTCTTTTTCCCAGCAAAAAAATTTTCCGAATAGGGAAACAATTCAAGAAAATCCAACCTTAATCGAACATACAAGATTTAATACAAATTTTAGGGTAAATAAAATGTATATCGTAAGGAAGAAAAGAACAATTCAATTCAATTTCAATTTCAATTGTTTATTCCTTGATAGAGGAAGCGGAATCCTAGTGCTGTCACTAGGTACCCCTGTACAATGACACCAGAATCATCTGGCAAGTGTGAAAAGTATATACAGTATAAATATTATAAAGGGGCTTACTAAAGCCTAAGGAAGGAAGGATGTCCCTTTAACACATAATCAATATTATTTACAAAATATCTGGCCAGTATTGGGAGGATCATCGTGTCTCCGTCAGGGGGTCATGGAGTGGTGGTCCAGCAGGCGTCACGGAAGCGTTGTGTGTGGGGACATCTTAGGAGGTAGTGAATAAGGGTGCGGCTGTCGGGTCTTCTGCATAACGCACAAGAGCGTTGCTCAGGGGATGTGGGGATACCAATCTCCCAAGCAAAGTCATACCCAATGATGATACGGGCAGCAATCACGTCCCCCTTCCGCGACCCTTTCCCGTAGACGTACGAGAGGTCAGGAAGTTTACGGAGGACATCGTACCATGTGGGCGGGGAGTCCAGGGGGATGGCTGCTTCCCGAGCTTCTCTCTGTTTGCGGCGGATTTGGGTCCTAATCTGTAAGAGTGTTCGAGGAACAACGTAGTCAGGTGTGGCCTTGTTGCAGCCAGTCTTGGCAAGGTCATCTGCTGCCTCATTCCCCAAGATACCGACATGACTAGGTATCCATAGGAATGTCACAGGACGGCCTGCATCCTGAAGTGTGGATGTTAACCCTCGTATTCGGAGGATGAGGTCCTTATTTTCCCCAGATCCAAATGCGATCCCGTCGAGAGCAGACCTGGAATCGCAGCAGACAAGCAAGGGGCAGAAACCATCTGCTTCTTCCTCAGCGAGAAGGGCAGCAAGGAGGGCTATTAGTTCAGCCTGAGTGGAGGATGCCCCGTCAGAAACTCTGAGAGACAGTTTGATAGGCTCAGGGGCATGAGGACGGGAGATGTAGACACCAGCCCCGGCCCTACCTGTAGCGGGGTCAACAGAACCATCAGTGTAGAGGACGACCCTACCTGGGGACCAGTGAGCGATCCTGGAGAGGTGGTATTTGCAGAGAATAACAGGGTTCACCTGGGATTTCGGGAGCGGTCCACCGAGGGCAATCACTTCAGGTTGAAAATCCAGCCAGGGAGAAGGAGACGAACCAACAGCAGGGGTGACAACAATATCAGGCAGGAGGTCGTGTTCCTGAAGGGCTCGGATGAGTGACCCTCGCCACTGTCTTCTAGATGGAGGTCGGTCTCGAACAGCAGTAGTCAAGTTGGTTTGGACATAGTTGCCCCTAGGATCCCGTAGAATGGAAACGGCAGTTTTTAGGTAAAACTCCTGGACACGATCCTGTAAGGGGGAAAGACCAAGTTCGTTATATAGAGAAGTAGAGCGTGTCCACTGAGGAGCCCCAAGGATGATACGAGCAGCTTTCCTCTGGATAACTTCGAGACGGTTGACAGCAGTCCGACTAATGTTGACGAGGGCAGGGGCGGCGTAGTCGACACAGGAACGGACAAAAGACTTGTACATGGTGAGAAGTACAGGGATGCTGGCACCAAGGGAACCCCTGCACATGGTAGAGAGGGGAGCGAGACGCCGAAAACATATGTCTCGAAGATAGCGGACTTCAGGGATCTGACAACGTGTGCGAGTTACATACACACCCAGGTATTTTGTCTCATTAACCCAGTCCAAGGGCGTTCCTGATAAGAAAAGGGGTGGAGGTACAACACGACCGTGCCACATGGCTTTTGTTTTCGCAGTTGAAAGAAGGAAACCAAGTGAATCACACTCTCTGGAGACCAGATCAAGGGCTTCCTGCATGCTGAGGTAGTCAGGGGCTTGGAGGAGGACATCGTCGGCATATCCTGAGTGGACAACTTCTGTCGGCCACGGGAGTGATGCAATGGAGTGCATGAGAGTGTTAAACAAGGTGGGACTCAGGACTCCACCTTGAGGGGTGCCGAGGTTCATTTCTTGAACAGGAGACATAGAGCCTTCAACGCGAACCCGGGCCTGACGTCCAGTGAGGTAAGAGGCGATCCATTGTAGAAGTCTCCCTTTAACCCCTAACCGTGCAAGTTCAGCTAAAATGAGGGCAGGCTGAGCCGTATCAAAGGCTCCCTTGATATCAAGGAAGACGGAGACGCGGGCAGTCTGATTGCAATAAAAGGAAGCAATGGAGTGTGCTGTGCTGCGATGTTGAATGAAACCATTGAGGGAGTTGTGGAAGCCGCCTATGGTGTGAAGAAGGCGACGATGGAGTATCCTCTCCATCATCTTGCAAACACAGGAGGTAAGACTAATGGGTCGATATTTCCCAGGATCTCCCGGCTTAGGGATGGGGATAATAGTGGCATTTTTCCAGTTGGACGGGAGAACCCCATGTTCATAAGACATATTGTAGAGAGCAAGCAAGGGGCCGTTAGGAATATTAGTACAGGCGTTGAGGACGGAGTAGGTTATCTGATCATCCCCAGGAGAGGTGTCTTTTCTAGAGCGACGAGCACTGTCAAGCTCGAACTGTGTGATGGGATGATCAGTGGGGGCAGGGGAGGTAAGAGCAGCATGAACAACAGGCTCAGACGCATCGATGCGGGCCTGCACTGCCTCCTGCATTGGATCTGGAAGTGCCTCTGGGGAGGAAGCTCGTGCCCAGTCCTCCATTAAAGAGCAGGCAAGGGAGGCGGGATCAGGGTGGGGAGGAGGCCTCCGTCGAGTACCCCGTATAGCATTAATCCGATTCCATACATAAGAGGGTGACGAATGGAACGATAGAGACCCCGTGAAGGATAGCGAGTCCGCCTCACGTATCCGACGGCGCTCCTGAGTTGCAAAGGAGCACCAATTTTTGAAGTCTTCCCAGTCCTCTGGAGACCGAGACCTCCGTATGGCAGAGTGGAGATCACGGGTTACCTGCCGGAGATGTCTCATGGCAGGGATACGATACCAGTAGTTGGTGGCACTTCTGGGGTGACGGGGAGGGCGTGGAGGGGTAGCGCGATTGACAGAGTCATACACGGCATCAACAAAATCAGCGCTGTAAGAGTCAAGGGACTGAGGGACAACATAGGAATCCGCCCAGGTAGAAAGGTATTGGGTAAAGGAAGGAACAGCATCTTGTGTGAGACGAAGGCGAGGGGATCGATAAGGAGTTGATGTCGGGGCAGAGAAGGAGAGCCTGAGATGGGTAGTAACGGCAAGATGGTCACTATACAGAGCAGGCTCGGTGCAGACGGTAGGATGAAAGGAAGTATGACCGTTCAATAGTAAGCCAACATCAAGGAAACTATGGGGGAGGCGAGTAGGATCGTCAGGACAAAGAAAGCGAACATCATCATCCCCATTAAGAAACTGTGAGAGATGTGATCCGTTAAGGGTACATGGAGTGGGATGATCCGGAGTAAGAGTGGGATGGCGGGCATTAAAGTCGCCAAGAACAATAGTGGGAACCCCATCATGGAGGTCGTGAAGAACCTGGGGGTCCAGAGAATCACTCTTGAAATGAACATTGACTACACGAAGGGTCCGGTCACCAAGAGTAAGGGAGACAGAAAGTAATTCAGACGGGGGTCCATGTGAGTCAGGTGAAGGGAGACGAACAGATGGAATGGTGTTACGCACAAGGGTGAGGAGGCCACGAGCCTGCCCACGGTACCGAGGCAGGGTGTAAACAGAATAGCCAGAGAGGCGGAGTGGAGTAACATCGTCTGTGATGGTTTCCTGAAGTAGAGCAACATCTACTTGATGGGAGAGCACAAACTGGGCGAGGTCTGTCCGGCGAGGTCTAAGTCCCTGGATGTTCCATTGTAAGAAGAGGAGGGAACGGCCTCCGGTGTGAGATGAGTCGGAGGGGCTAGACAGGGCTCCAGAGGAGGTACCAAATTCTGTTGAGAGAAATGGAGAGGGAGGAGTGGGAGAGCGAGGGATGGATCCTCCATCTCGGGAGATGGAAGGAGGCGGGTCATCAGGGCTTGCAAAGTGCGCCCCTGTTGGGTCAGGGTGTCCAGAATGAGTTGTTGTTGCTTCTGCAATGTCGCAATTGTTTTCACAAACAAGTCGAGTTGGGCTGAGAGAAGGTTGATTTGCTTGGAGTGGCGATCCAGACGGAGAGTGATTGTTTCCATAGAACCAACTTGGTGTACCTGTGCAGGAGCTGGAGGTGGCAGCGAGGATTGCCGAGGGCCCGACTGGGCATGTGGTGGTGGTAGCGACGGAGAGGGACGGTGAGGGTTCAGTTGAGTAAGAGGTGGTGGTGCTGGTGAGAGACAGCGGGGGTCCGGGTGGGCAGGAGATGGTGGTGACTGTGTGGCAGGGCCGGCAACGACCTTGTTCCAAGAACGGTAGGGAGAGGGAGGGAGGGGAGAAAGGATGGGTGGTAGGGGTGATGGAGGGGGTGGTAGAGGAGAGGAGATCAATGGGAAATCCTTGGTGGATGGAAGAGGCGGTGGTGGATAGGATTGAGGTTTGGTTGACAGGGGCTTCGTCAGAGACGAGGGCGGTGGTACAAGGTAAGTTTTCCCCGGGCGAGTGCCAGGACGCTGTGGGCAATTGGCATTCCAGGCGTGGTGACTGCCATGGCAATTGACGCACCGTGGAATAACTGGGATTTTGTTCTGAATTTTCGATTTGCATTCCACTGTTTCGTGAGGACCTGCACAGAAACCGCAGGCGACCATCCTCGTGCACTCCCAGGTGCGGTGTTTCCACGATTGGCAACGACCACAGATTTTCGGGGTTCCGATAAATCGGTCGAGAGGACAGTTGTGAATTGGTCCTACATTCACCTTCGGGGGGAGGGGGCCCACCCACCAGCCGATGAGTTCGTTGGATGGACGTTTGGAGACCGGGTTGATGCGGCGTTCCATGTCCAGTAGTTGTGGGAGAAGAGGGCGAAGATCGTCGATAGGGATCTCCCAGGGTACGTGGCGAACCATTACCTTGGTACGACGAGTTTCTGGGGTGATGATGGTGAACTTCAGCATCACCTCCCCCTGGGGAGCAGGAAAGCCCACCTGAGTGAGCAGGCGTACCGTCTCGTCCATTTGTGTGGTGACTATCACGGCTGTGGGACCTCGGCGGAGGCGAAGTGTTGAGTCCTGAAGTGGAGAGCAGTGACGGAAGAACCAGGTCGTCCGTGTGCTCAGAGGCAAGTCCCGAGGGAAGGCGAGACGACGAAGGCGCGACGGGGCAGGGAGACAAAGGGAATCCCCTATGTCCATCGTCGGCGGAGGGTCGGTCATTGAGCCACATGTAGGCTCACTTGGGGACCCCGATGACAGGAGTCCACCCTCTACAGCCCCAGAAGGGGTGCAAGGGGGAGCCGTGGCCCCTGCTGGAGACCCTGACTTCTGAGGTTTCTGCTTCTTCTTTGACGTGTCTTCAAGAAGAAAGTCGTCAGCATCACTGTCACCTACTGCCGCCGTTTCCAACGAACGGGAGCGTTTAACGGCGGGCATAGGGCACGTTGGCAACACTGCAGTCAGGTGGAGTGGTAATGACGTCACTGCTACGTCACACTATCACATTGCGCATGCGCAAACTTGAAAAACTTTGCTCAGAGGGATCGGGTGGTAGGACCAGATGTTTTATCCCCAAAAAATGACAAAGTCCAAAAGTAACAAAAAAATATATGCCACTGTGCTGATAACTGGGTCTTACTATAGTTGTCTGCACAGGCTGGGATCGGTAGACGCGCTGAATTCGTCAGAAATACGAATTTTAAGGAGCAGTCTCTTACAGCCTTTGTTGACACTACACACGCATGCGCGTTCCTCAGAAAAGAATATATAAATAAAACTTAAAGAAAACACTCGTTTGTAAACAAGACGGGAAGGGTCCCATCTATTTTGATAAAAAAATGTGATGTCTTAGTTCTGCCCAGCAGCGCCATCTGTTGACCTGACCCGTTACTCTACGAGAAACGTTTTAAACATGGTATTACTCATTGTCACGTTTGTTTGAATTTGAGTTTCGCCCTTACGATGATGTAAACAAACCATAGTATTTGTAAACAAGCCATAGTATATATAAACAAACCATAGTATATTTAAACAAAGCAGACGACGCACAGTACCTGCCATCTATTGAGCCGACACAACAGTTTTAAGAGATAATGATCACAGCGATTCGTTTAGTTTTCCTGATTTACCTAATTATATCATACAAAATACTTTAATATTACTAACACATTTACTTTTATCTAATAATAATACAGTATAATAATTTTAACTAAACCTTTTACCATTACCAATATGTTAATAAAAAATAGCCCAAGTTTGAATGTAAATGGAAGTGTTTATTGTATTCCATGTAGCAAATGTAATGGTAATTATGTAGGACAGACAGGAAAAACATTGCTGCTCAGAATCAAACAACATAAGTACAATATCAGAACAGCATCTGAAAGCAGTGCCCTGTTCGTTCATGTTACGAATAATAATCATCTCATTGCTTGGGAAAAAAGCTTAGAAGTATTCAAATCATCTTGTGTCACAGAAAGACTTCTGGTTGAAGCTAGTTTGATTAAGAACATAAGAACATAAGAAAATAAGGAGTCTGCAATAGGCCGGTTGGCCTGTGCATGGCAGCTCCTATCGAGAGTTACTACCACTCTCTATCATCCATGAATCTATCTAGCCTCCTTTTGAAACTTTCCAGAGTTCCAGCACTTACTACAAAGTTGCTAAGCTTGTTCCACTCGTCCACCACCCTATTTGTGAACCAGTTTCTTCCTATCTCCCTCCTAAACCTAAACTTATCCAACTTGAATCCGTTGCTCCGAGTCCTATCCTGCTCGGATATTATAAGAACTTTATCTATATCCCCTTTATTGATTCATTTCACCCACTTAAATATTTCTATCATATCTCCCCGCACTCTTCGTCTTTCTAGGGAATGCAAGTTAAGTTTCTTTAACCTATCCTGATAAGGAAGGTTTCTAAGTCCCGGAATCATTTTTGTTATTCTTCGCTGCACCGACTCTAGTGAATTTATATCCATTCTATAATAGGGGCACCAGAACTGAACCGCATAATCGAGGTGCGGCCTGACTAGCGCAAGATATAGTTGCAATAAGACCTCTGCACTCTTGTTACTTACACTTCTAGATAAAAAACCCAATACTCTGTTTGCCTTATTTCGAACATTAACGCACTATTTTCTAGGCCGTAGGTCCGGGCTTACAAGTACCCCTAGGTCTCTTTCACAAGTCGACTTCTCGAGGTTGATGTTGTTAAGGCTGTATACATTATCAGTATTTGTTCTTCCAATATTAAGTACGCTGCACTTGCTGGTGTTGAATTTCATTTGCCATTTTTCAGACCACCCCTGCAGTTTATTTAGATCCTCCTGTAATGCATTTGCATCCTGCCCTTGATTAATCTGCCGCCCTATTTTGGTGTCATCCGCAAAGTTGCTTATGTCACTGCTGATCCCAGTATCTAGATCGTTTATGTAGATTATGAACAAGTGTGGGCCTAGCACTGACCCCTGGGGAACCCCACTGGTTACACGGCCTTTCTCAGATTTAACACCAACTACGCTGATGGTATGTTACATAAAATTATTTGTCAGTGGCCCAAGGTTAAAAATGCTTTGAAAACCTTGGATCTAGATGTAGGATAGATATTTAGTGAGTCCCTTACTTTTGACCTGATCTGACCTGACAAATCACGTCAGCCCCTTTCTCTTAAGCTCCTCTACGTGTGTGTTGGTGTTGGGATTAGTGGATGACATCATTATGACCTGACCTCATGTTTAATAAGGTCACCCTATATATTTAAGCCTCTTTCTGTCCATGTAATCCAGTTGCCTCTAAAGATGTCTTGAATAAAGAAGGTGCTCCTTTGTTTCCCTTTCCCCGTGTGATTTTATCAAGATTTATCTTATCCACGTTTTCATATATATACATACATACATACATACATACATACATACATACATACATACATACATACATACATACATACATACATACATACATATATATATATATATATATATATATATATATATATATATATATATATATATATTATATATATATATATATATATATATATATATATATATATATATATATATATATATATATATATATATATATATATATATATATATATATACGTTAACGATGGCAGAGGGACGAAAACAAAAAATGGCAACAATTGCCCTTATATGTGATTAATGGCAGCAGTGGGAAAACAAAAATGGCAACAGTGCCTTATATGTGATTACAGCAGAGGCAAAAACAAAAAATGGCAACAATTGCCTTATATGCGATTAATGGCAGCAGAGGGACGAAAACAAAAATGGCAACAATTGCCTTAAATGTGATTAATGGCAGCAGTGGGGCGAAAACAAAAACGGCAACAATTGCCTTATATGTGATTAATGGCAGCAGAGGGCGAAAACAAAAAATGGCAACAATTGCCTTATATGTGATTAATGGCAGCAGTGGGGCGAAAACAAAAAATGGCAACAATTGCCTTATATGTGATTAATGGCAGCAGTGGGGCGAAAACAAAAAATGGCAACAATTGCCTTATATGTGATTAATGGCAGCAGAGGGCGAAAACAAAAAATGGCAACAATTGCCTTATATGTGATTAATGGCAGGAGAGGGGCGACAATAAAAAATGGCAACAATTGCCTTATATGTGATTAATGGCAGCAGTGGAGGCGAAAACAAAAAATGGCAACAATTGCCTTATATGTGATTAATGGCAGAAGAGGGACGAAAACAAAAAATGGCAATGGCGATTAATGGCAGCAGTGGGCGAAAACAAAAAATGGCAACAATTGCCTTATATGTGATTAATGGCAGCAGTGGGGCGAAAACAAAAAATGGCAACAATTGCCTTATATGTGATTAATGGCAGGATAGGGGCGACCGTAGAAAATGGCAACAATTGCCTTATATGTCATTAATGGCAGCAGTGAGGCGAAAACAAAAAATGGCAATTATTGCCATATATGTGATTAATGGCAGAAGAGGGACGAAAACAAAAAATGGCAACAATTGCCTTATATGTGATTAATGGCAGCAGTGGGGCGAAAACAAAAAATGGCAACAATTGCCTTATATGCGATTAACGGCAGCAGAGGGACGAAAACAAAAAATGGCAACAATTGCCTTATATGTGATTAATGGCAGCAGAGGGGCGAAAACAAAAAATGGCAACAATTGCCTAATCTATGGGAATGTGAATAATGGCAGCAGAGGGGCGAAACAAAAAATGGCAACAATTGCCTTATATGTGATTAATGGCAGCAGTGGGGCGAAAACAAAAAATGGCAACAATTGCCTTATATGTGATTAATGGCAGAGGGTCGAAAAAAAAATGCAACAATTGCTTATATGATTATGGCAGCATGGGGCGAAGAAATTAAAAAAATAACAATTGCCTTATATGTGATTAATGGCAGCAGTGGGGCAAAAAAAAATGGCAACAATTGCCTAATATGTGATTAATGGCAGCAGAGGGACGACAATAAAAAATGACAGCAATTGCCTTATATGTGATTAATGGCAGCAGAGGGGCAAAAACAAAAAATGGCAACAATTGCCTTATATGTGATTAACAACACAACATACATATATTGTTTCTCACTTTTGATATATTTTTTTTTCATTTTTGTATATCTTTATGGTTCTTTATTATTATTATTGTTGTTACAGTGTTATTATTATTATTTTTTTTTTTACTTTATTTTTAGTTTTGTATTTGTTTATAAATTTTATTTACTAGGAATTATTTTTATTATTTATTATTATTATTATTATTATTATTACTATTATTATTACAATTTCTCTCCCCCCCACCCTCCCCCCCGATGTGGGTGTGTGACCTGTGCCCGGGTGGGCTAATTCCCGTAAAAAAAATAATAATAAAAAATAATAACAAAAAATAATAATGAAACAAAATTATCCAGTCAACTAGTGAATAATTTTACCTCTCCATTATTATCAAGAATATAGAGAATAAACAGCTTTGGAACATAAGTAAAATATTAAAGAAAAACGAAAAAAGAACATCCATAATGCATAGCTTTTTTACAAAAACATAGAAGTAAAAAGTAGTTACAGTATTGTACTACTGATCAATTTTTACTTGATTAAAGGTCAAAGGTAGTCGTCCAGAAAAGTAATTAGTTACAAGTACATTACTATATACTGTACTGTATATGTTAAATCGGATCATATGAAGATCTTCCCCCCCAAAGTATCCAACTGAATCCTCCCCAGTCGCGCTCATATGAAGATCCCCCCCAACATATAATATAAATAAACAACATAAGGATTAAATAATAAAACATTATTCAGATTACTTTCTTGTTACACTAAATATTGGTGTAGGTTAGGTTAGGTTAGGTTAGGTTAGGTGGTCATAGTGACGTCAGGTCAGGTAAGGTCAGGTTTGGTCATTGGTCAGGTCAGATCCTCCCATCCAGGCTTGATCATATGAAGATCCTCCCCCCCCCCCAAGTAGGTTTGGGGGGGAGGATCTTCATATGATCCGTTAAATCTTACAGTTTCCTCCAGTAAACCTCTTACCTAACTGTACGACCCATCCTCACTTTTGTATTATTTAATGAAGTTTTAACCTAACTAATCCTTACATAACCCAACCTAGTTTATTTAGAAAGGTATAATCTCCTGTAATTATTCAACTAACTCTTTTTACCTTACATCATCCCTCACAAAAGCCCATACAGCAGTAGTCAGGAGTAAATGTTAATGAGATATTAACATACAAACCTTACACAACTAAATTTCTGTCAGGATATGGATTTCAAGTTCTGTAATAAACTCTACCTTACTACTAAATTATTTTTTTATACTGTATACATATATTGATTTTAAGTAATAAATTTCAGCTAATTCTTGATTTATTTATTATGCGTAGATTCTAATTCCTAAATCCTATCAAATTGTTGAATAAATATTTATACAGTGTAGTATAAATTCTAAATAATAAATACTACAGTACCTAACTATTGATTTAGTTGGGAATTTTTTTTTATTCTAGCTGGTAAATCCTACCTAAAGTATTAATTAATCTTAATAAAGTTATTCTAACTAATAAATCCTACTTAATTCTTGATTTAGCCATTGTACATAGCTTTAACTAATATAGCCTACCTGTCTCTAGAATTAATTGTATACTGTATGTATTTTTGCTAAATGAAAAATACTCCTGATATGACTTTTAATTTTGGAAATCCTTTCTTAATATGGATTTTAACTCCTATTTAACAGTTATATATAAATCATAATGTATGGATTGTGAGTAATAAAACTTTACCTAACACCTGTCTTAAGTCATGACCAGTACTGTAGCAGGCAAGCAATGAAGTAGTACAGTATTTGTAATTGATTACAATAACTAAGAACAGGGGTAGTTTTTCCAGTGCGTACATTTATTATTTAACAAGCCTCCTTTTAATAAGAGAATTAACTTTTAATGAATATCAAATGGGAAAAAAATATATATACAGTACAGTACGTACCTGTATCATACTCAAGAAGTCAAGCACTTTTCTAGCATAGCCCCATACAGTGATGTCTGATATTATTGACATCTTTTATACCCCCAATCTAAAAAATAGTAATCACAAGGGTTGCACTCACTCTTTCAAAATTTGAATAACAAATACAAATGAAATAGAAAATTTCAAAAATTTTGTCTTTTCTATTTCATTTGTATTTGTAATGAATAGAACAGTTCCAATTAATTCATGCGATAGGGAGATCATAGATCAGAGAATGCCTGTAACTGACTGACAAAACTGGGATTTCAGATTTGGAAGAGGCAAAGATGTTCAAGTCACATGCAGTGGAATTGACTCTGGAGGATTAGGGAGAGCTGACACAGCTAGAGGAGGAAGAGACGGCAGAGCAGCAAGAAGTTACAGTACAGTAGAACCAGTTGATGATGAGAGGCCGACTCATTAACCATCCAATCAAAGAGGAGTTTAAAACAAATTCCAATCTGGAGTGAAACTGACATGCTTGGTTCATCAAGCAACAGCCGTGGTAATTTTTTTGATTACCTTATGGAGCAGCAACTCTGCCTTGTCAGCCAAGAGGGTGCTTGGATGTTCTACACATAATGCCCAGTTCCCACTCTGTGAAAGTGGGTTGGCAATAGGAAAGGCATCCAGTCATAAAACTTGCTTCAATTTAACCAGGACACCCTGCCACCAAGCAGTCACAGATGACCCACACACACACACACACACAAAGAATATGGCCATGAACGATGGTGAAGAGCAAATAACACCATGCACAATAAAGTGAGTTTTGCCACAATAAAATCACCAGCTGATGTTTTACACAGTTAAGTTCAATATCCTTCACACATTTTAGTGACTACGTTTATCATTATTTCTTAAAGGCATTTTAGTTATTCACTAAACAAACAGTAGAGCCTACTGTGGTGAGCGGAAGACTGTGTGTACGGAATTTCCATTACCTACATTACTGTACTTACAAGATGTGTTTAACACACTACCATGTTAACGCACATTAACGTGTATTAATGGATGTAATTCAGGTTGAGTAATTAATTATTAGAACCTCATTAATGTGAAACTCCATTTGTCATTTAGTCCAGTCTCGGCCATAAAATAGGATTCCAGGGTTTTGTCCTAATGACTAACATACTCCCGTATGTTATTCTACATGCTCAATCTTTACCACGTAAAAGTGGGTTGAGTACAGACAGGTGAGAACTTAATTACTAACCATCTTTAATTGTGGTGTTTTCTTCTCACATCAAACTTCTTTATAACATAACCATATGATGTTTAAGAAATACATGCAACTGCTGTATTCCATGAAACTGTATAATAAAAGAACAATGCTAATAATTTTTTTAATTAAATCTGATCATTTTATAATACTGATGATAAAGGCTTTATACAACCATTATAATTTGAACCTAAAGCTGAAACAATCAGGTACCCTAATCATAGCCCAAGGGTAAACTATAGCAGGTGTCACAAGATTCTGAATTTGACAGCTTAAAACATCCTTGTCTATGCCACGAAACACACCACTTACATCTATGTTTTCATGCATAGTTATAGTAGTATCTCTCCCAATTAGGGATGATACTGCCCACAAGAACCTTTCACGCAGGTCAGCTCTACAGTCTTGAGGGTTACTTCCTCCTTTGGAGGCCCCTTCTGTGGTTGTCTCGTCCATCTGGGGAAAAGTGGAGCATAATTAGCTGAAATAAATAGACTGGTAACATTAGCAAAAAACCTCTTGTTTGTTTTAGAAAAAAGCAATACAGTACTGTACATGTAATAAAGAATTAACTTAGCTTGTGAAGTTCATATTTAAGACTAAGAAGACTTAAACCATGACTTGTGAGACTGTCATTGCTCACAAGGGCAACTGTATAGCCATAAAACGTATTGTACAAGATACATTACTGTGCAGATTATCAAATTGTATCAATTTTTCTTTAAGAAAAATTACATCTTTTACCTATTTTTCATCACTTGCCTAGAAGGTTGAACATGAAATGTATCAGGTGATGTAAATGGGAACAGAAAACCATGTTTATACTGCTCATGAAATGAATACTGTACAGTAATTGTGAAAGGTTTGGATGCCACGCGCTCCTTTTGCAGAGGTGTAGCATTCCACTAGGAGGAGGAAAGGGCCTCCTTCTCCTCTGTGAATTTGCTGCATTTAAGGCCAAGATAGCTGTGGAGACTGTATTTAGCTATGGATGCTAAAATGAATCTTGAGACTTTGATGGAGCAAACAAATGGACCTGACTAGAAAAACATAAACAAATACAGCACATTATTCTATGTTCCATCCCAAGGGCCTGTAGTTGAACTCTAGCAATTAGAACACTACCGGTGGAAAGACTTAAAAATAGGGGCTTTGTCCTACACTCGGCCATGATGAAAGGGTCATAACTCAATATCTATTCATACCTCCAAACTTTCAATATCATCCTGTATTCAGTCTAACTTGTCAGCCGGTGTCTGGTGGGTAATTACTCCAAAAC
>NW_024718633.1:0-15000 GCF_018991925.1 Homarus americanus
GATTTAACACTTTGAGGAAGATGATTTAACACTTTGAGGAAGATGATTTAACACTTTGAGGACGATGATTTAACCCTTTGATGACGATGATTTAACAGCACGGGAAGATGGTTAACCCTTGATGACGATGATTTAACACTTTTGATGACGATGATTTAACCCTTTGGGGAAGATGATTTAACGCTGATGACGATGATTTAACACTTTGATGACGATGAGTTAACACTTTGAGGAGCGATGATTTAACACTTTGAGGACGATGATTTAACACTTTGAGGAAGATGATTTAACCCTTTGATGACGATGATTTAACCTTTGAGGACGATGATTTAACACTGAGGAAGATGATGATTTAACACTTTGAGAAGATGATTTAACCCTTGATGACGATGATTTAACACTTTGATGACGATGATTTAACTTTGAAGACGATGATTTAACACTTTGGGAACGATGATTTAACACTTTGAGGAAGATGATTTAACACTTTGAAAGGAAGATGATTTAACACTTTGATGACGATGATTTACTTTGAGAGGCCAGTTTAACACTTTGAGGACGATGATTTAACACTTTGAGAAGATGATTTAACACTTTGGGGAAGATGATTTAACCCTTTGAGAAGATGATTTAACCCTTTGAGGATGATGATTTCACTGCTTTGAGAAGATGATTTAACACTTTGAGATGATGATTTAACACTTTGAGGAAAATGATTTAGCACTTTTGGGAAGATGATTTAACGCTTTGAGAAGATGATTTAACCCTTTGAGGATGATGATTTAACACTTTATTGACGATGATTTAGCCCTTTGAAGAATGATTTAACCCTTGATGACGATGATTTAACACTTTGAGGAAGATGATTTAACACTTTGGGGAAGATGATTTAACACTTTGAGACGATGATTTAACACTTTGAGAAGATGATTTAACACTTTGAGGAAGATGATTTAACACTTTGAGGAAGATGATTTAACACTTTGAGGAAGATGATTTAACACTTTGAGGAAGATGATTTAACACTTTTGAGGAAGATGGTTTACTTACTTTGAGGAAGATAATTTAACACTTTGGGGAAGATGATTTAACCCTTTGAGGAAGATAATTTAACCCTTTGAGAAGATGATTTAACACTTTGAGAGAGGATGATGGTTAACCCTTTGAGAAGATGATTTAACCCTTTGAGGAAGATGATTTAACCCTTTGAGGAAGATAATTTAACACTTTGAGAAGATAATTTAACACTTTGAGGAAGATGATTTAACCCTTTGAGGAAGATGATTTAACCCTTTGAGGAAGATGATTTAACCCTTTGAGGAAGATGATTTAACCCTTTGAGATAATTTAACCCTTTGAGGAAGATAATTTACAACCCTTTGAGAAGATGATTTAACACTTTGAGGACGATGATTTAACACTTTGAGGAAGATGATTTAACACTTTGAGGACGATGGTTAACCCTTTGGGAAGATGATTTAACACTTTGATGATGATGATTTAACCCTTTGATGACGATGATTTAACCCTTTGATGATGATGATTTAACCCTTTGAAGATGATGATTTAACCCTTGATGTGATGATTTAACACTTTGAAGATGATGATTTAACACTTTGATGATGATGATTTAACCCTTTGATGATGATTTAACACTTTGAAGACGATGAAGTTTAACCCTTTGAGGACGATGGTTAACTTAGCAGTGATGATGATTTAACACTTTGAAGATGATGGTTTAACCCTTTGATGAAGATGATTTAACACTTTGAAGACGATGATTTAACCCTTTGATGATGGTTTTGCTTACTTGCTGAATGATGATTTAACCTTTGATGATGATGATTTAACACTTTGAAGATGATGATTTAACCCTTTGTTAGTGATGATTTAACACTTTGAGGAAGATGATTTAACACTTTTGAAGACGATGGATTTAACCGCTGATGACGATGATTTAACACTTTGAGGACGATGATTTAACCCTTTGAAGATGATGATTTAACACTTTGAGGATGATGATTTAACACTTTGAGGATGATGATTTAACACTTTGAGGATGATGATTTAACCCTTTGATGATGATGATTTAACCCGCTGATGATGATGATTTAACACTTTGAGGATGATGATTTAACCGCTGATGACGATGATTTAACACTTTGAGGACGATGATTTAACACTTTGATGATGATGATTTAACCCTTTGATGACGATGATTTTAACACTTTTAAGGACGATGATTTGCTGATGACGATGATTTAACACTTTGATGATGATGATTTAGCAGTGACGATGATTTAACACTTTGAGGATGATGATTTAGCCGCTTTGATGACGATGATTTAACACTTTGAGGATGATGATTTAACACTTTGATGATTTATTATTTAACCCTTTGATGACGATGATTTAACGCGCTGAGGATGATGATTTAACACTTTGATGATGATGATTTAGCCAGCGCTGATGACGATGATTTAACACTTTGAGGACGATGATTTAACCCTTTGGACGATGATTTTATGCTGCGGGGCGATGATTTAACACTTTGATGACGATGATTTAACGCTTTGATGACGATGATTTAACACTTTGAGGATGATGATTTAACACTTTGTGATGGTTAACCCTTTGATGACGATGATTTAACACTTTGAGGATGATGATTTAACACTTTGATGACGATGATTTAACACTTTGAGGATGATGATTTAACCTTGGCAGTGACGATGATTCTTGCTGAGGATGATGATTTAACACTTTGATGATGATGGTTAACCCTTTGATGACGATGATTTACTTTGAGGATGATGATTTAACACTTTGATGATGATGATTTAACCCTTTGATGACGATGATTTAACACTTTGAGGACGATGGTTAACCCTTTGGGGACGATGATTTAACTTACTTTGAGGACGATGATTTAACACTTTGATGATGATGGTTAACCCTTTGATGACGATGATTAACACTTTGAGGATGACGATGGTTGCCTACTTTGATGATGATGATTTAACCGCTTGATGACGATGATTTAACACTTTGAGGATGATGATTTAACACTTTGATGATGGTTGTAGCGATGACGATGATTTAACACTGAGGATGATGATTTACTTTGATGATGATGATTTAACCGCTTTGATGACGATGGTTGCTTTGATGATGATGATTTAACCCTTTGATGACGATGATTTAACACTTTGATGATGATGATTTAACCCTTTGATGATGATGATTTAACCCTTTGTTGACGATGATTTAACACTGAGGATGATGATTTAACACTTTGAGGATGATGATTTAACCCTTTGTTGTTGACGATGATTTAACACTTTGAGGATGATGATTTAACACTTTGATGATGATGATTTAACCGCTGATGACGATGATTTAACAACTTTGATGATGATGATTTAACCTTTGATGATGATGATTTAACCTTTGATGACGATGATTTAACTTGCCTTTGAGGATGATGTTTAACACTTTGGGGATAGTGAGTTTGTACTTTGAAGATGATGATTTAACACTTTTGAAGACGATGATTTAACACTTTGAAGATGATGATTTAACACTTTGAAGAGTGATTTAACACTTTGAGGATGATGATTTAACTTTGAGGACGATGGTTTAACACTTTGATGATGATGATTTAACACTTTGATGATGATGATTTAACCGCTTTGATGATGATGATTTAACGCTGAGGACGATGGTTTTAACCCTTTGATGATGATGGTTAACCCTTTGAGATGATGATTTAACCTTTGAGGACGATGATTTAACCGCTGAGGACGATGATTTAACCTAGCAGGGACGATGATTTAACCCTTTGATGATGATGATTTAACCCTTTGATGATGGTTAACCTTAGCCTTTGGGGACGATGGTTTAACACTTTGATGATGATGATTTAACACTTTGATGATGATGGTTTAACACTTTGATGACGATGGTTTAACCCTTTGAGGATGATGATTTAACACTTTGAGGATGATGATTTAGCCGCTGAGGACGATGGTTAACCTTTGAGGACGATGGTTTAACTTTGATGATGATTTAACACTTGAGGACGATGATTTAACCCTTTGATGATGATGGTTAACCCTTTGATGATGATGATTTAACCCGCTTTGAGGACGATGGTTTAACCCTTTTGATGATGATGATTTAACGCGGGGATGATGGTTAACCGCTGAGGACGATGATTTAACCGGCGGGACGATGATTTAACCCTTTGAGGATGATGATTTAACCTTTTGAGGGACGATGATTTAACCCTTTGAGGACGATGAAGTTTAACCCTTTGAGATGATTAACCCGCTGAGGACGATGATTTAACCCTTTGAGGACGATGATTTAACCTTGTTGTGATGATTTAACCTTTGATGAAGATGATTTAACCTTCAAGGACGATGATTTAACCCTTTGATAATGATGATTTAACCGCTGATGAAGATGATTTAACCCTTTACAGGGACGATGAGTTTAACCCTTTGGGGACGATGGTTAACCTTTGAGGATGATGATTTAACCCGCTTTGAGGACGATGATTTAACCGCTGAGGACGATAGTTTGCTTAACTGATAATGATAGTTTAACCCTTTGATGATGATGATTTAACCTTGAGGACGATGGTTTAACACTTTGATGATGATGATTTAACCCTTGATGATGATGGTTTTAACACTTGCTGATGATGATGATTTGGCACTTTGATGATGATGGTTTTAACACTTTGATGACGATGGTTTAACCCTTTGGGACGATGGTTTTAACACTTTGATGATGATTTAACACTTTGAGGATGATGATGGTTAACCCTTTGGGGATGATGATTTAACACTTTGATGATGATGATTTAACCCTTTGGGGATGATGGTTTAACCGGGGATGATGATTTAACACTTTGGGGACGATGATTTAACCCTTTGATGACGATGATTTAACACTTTGAGGACGATGATTTAATACTTTGAAGACGATGATTTAACACTGAGGACGATGATTTAACCCGCTGATGACGATGATTTAACCCTTTGAAGACGATGATTTAACACTTTGAAGGCGATGATTTAACACTTTGAGGCATTGATTCTTTGAAGGCGATGATTTAACCCTTTGAAGACGATGATTTAACTTACTTTGAGGATGATGATTTAACACTTTGAAGATGATGATTTAACCCTTTGAAGATGATGATTTAACACTTTGAGGACGATGATTTAACACTTTGAGGATGATGATTTAACCCGCTTGTGGACGATGATTTAACACTTTTGGGGACGATGATTTAACACTTTGAGGGATGATGATTTAACACTTTGAAGATGATGGTTAACCGCTGATGACGATGATTTAACACTTTGAGGACGATGATTTAACACTTTAGAAGACGATGATTTAACACTTTGAGGTTGATGATTTAACCTTTGATGACGATGATTTAACACTTTGAGACGATGATTTAACTTGCTGAAGACGATGATTTAACGCTGAAGATGATGATTTAACACTTTGAAGACGATGATTTAACCCTTTGAAGACGATGATTTAACACTTTGAGGATGATGATTTAACACTTTGAAGATGATGATTTAACCCTTTGGGGATGATGATTTAACACTTTGAGGACGATGATGATTTAACACTTTGAAGACGATGATTTAACACTTTGAGGATGATGATTTAACCCTTTGTGGACGATGATTTAACACTTTGAAGACGATGATTTAACACTTTGAAGACGATGATTTAACACTTTGAAGACGATGATTTAACCAGCACAGAAGACGATGATTTAACACTTTGAGGATGATGATTTAACACTGAAGATGATGATTTAACCTGAAGATGATGATTTAACACTTTTAGGGACGATGATTTAACACTTTATGAGGATGATTTAACCCTTTGTGGACGATGATTGCTTTTGAGGACGATGATTTAACACTTTGAGGATGATGATTTAACACTTTGAAGATGATGATTTAACCCTTTGATGACGACGGTTAACACTTTGAGGACGATGATTTAACACTTTGAAGACGATGATTTAACTTACTTTGAGGACGATGATTTAACCCTTTTGATGACGATGATTTAACACTTTGAGGACGATGATTTAACACTTTGAAGACGATGATTTAACACTTTGAAGATGATGATTTAACACTTTGAAGACGATGAGTTTAGCAGCTGAAGACGATGATTTAACACTTTGGGGATGATGATTTAACACTTTAAAGATGATGGTTAACCCTTTGAGGATGATGATTTAACACTTTGAGGACGATGATTTAACACTTTTGAAGACGATGATTTAACACTTTGAGGATGATTTAACCCTTTGTGGACGATGATTTAACACTTTGAGGACGATGATTTAACACTTTGAGGATGATGATTTAACACTTTGAAGATGATGATTTAACACTTTGAGGATGATGGTTTAACCGCTTGGGGATGATGATTGTACTTTGAAGATGATGGTTTAACCCTTTGAGGATGATGGTTAACGCTTTGAGGATGATGATTTAACACTTTGAGGACGATGGTTTAACACTTTGAAGACGATGATTTAACACTGAGGATGATGATTTAACCCTTTGAAGATGATGATTTAACCCTTTGAAGATGATGATTTAACCCTTTGATGACGATGATTTAACCTTGCTTGAAGATGATTTAACCCTTGAAGATGATGATTTAACATGAAGATGATGATTTAACACTTTAGGGCTGATGATTTAACCCCTTTGAGGATGATGATTTAACACTTTGAAGATGATGGTTAACCGCTGATGACGATGATTTGCCGCTTTGAAGACGATGATTTAACACTTTGAGGATGAAGTAGTTTAACACTTTGCGATGATTTAACCCTTTGAGGACGATGATTTAACCCTTTGAGGACGATGATTTAACCACTGATGATGATGGATTTAACCCTTTGAAGATGATGGTTAACCCGCTGATGACGATGGTTAAACGCTGATGATGATGATTTAACCTTGAAGATGATGATTTAACCCTTTGAAGATGAAGTGATTTAACACTTTTGAAGATGATGATTTAACCCTTTAAGGATGATGATTGCTTTGATGACGATGATTTAACCCTTTGAGGACGATGATTTAACAAGTTGAGGACGATGATTTAACAAGTTGAGGACGATGATTTAACAAGTTGAGGACGATGATTTAACAAGTTGAGGACGATGATTTAACAAGTTGAGGACGATGATTTAACAAGTTGAGGACGATGATTTAACAAGTTGAAGACGATGATTTAACAAGTTGAAGACGATGATTTAACAAGTTGAGGTCGATGATTTAACAAGTTGAGGACGATGATTTAACAAGTTGAAGACGATGATTTAACAAGTTGAGGACGATGATTTAACAAGTTGAGGACGATGATTTAACAAGTTGAGGACGATGATTTAACAAGTTGAGGACGATGATTTAACAAGTTGAAGACGATGATTTAACAAGTTGAGGACGATGATTTAACAAGTTGAAGACGATGATTTAACAAGTTGAGGACGATGATTTAACAAGTTGAGAATGATGATTTAACAAGTTGAGGACGATGATTTAACAAGTTGAAGACGATGATTTAACAAGTTGAAGACGATGATTTAACAAGTTGAGGACGATGATTTAACAAGGTGAGAATGATGATTTAACATTTGAGGACGATGATTTAACATTTGAGGACGATGATTTAACAAGTTGAGGACGATGATTTAACCTTTGAGGACGATGATTTAAAAAGTTGAGGACGATGATTTAACATTTGAGGACGATGATTTAACATTTAGGGGCGTTTAACATTTGAGGACGATGATTTAACCCTTTGATGACGATGATTTCACCCTTTGAGGACGATGATTTAACCCTTTGAGGACGATGGTTTAACCCTTTGAGGACGATGATTTAACCCTTTGAGGACGATGATTTAACACTTTGAGGACGATGATTTAACCCTTTGATGATGATGATTTAACACTTTGAGGACGATGATTTAACACTTTGGGGACGATGATTTAACACTTTGGGGACGATGATTTAACACTTTGAGGACGATGATTTAACCCTTTGAGGACGATGATTTAACCCTTTGAGGACGATGATTTAACCCTTTGAGGATGATGATTTAACACTTTGAGGACGATGATTTAACACTTTGAGGACGATGATTTAACCCTTTGATGATGATGATTTAACACTTTGAGGACGATGATTTAACCCTTTGATGACGATGATTTAACCCTTTGAGGACGATGATTTAACCCTTTGATGACGATGATTTAACACTTTGATGACGATGATTTAACACTTTGAGGATGATGATTTAACACTTTGAGGATGATGATTTAACCCTTTGAGGACGATGATTTAACCCTTTGATGACGATGGTTTAACCCTTTGAGGACGATGATTTAACCCTTTGAGGACGATGATTTAACCCTTTGAGGACGATGATTTAACCCTTGATGACGATGATTTAACCCTTTGATGACGATGGTTTAACCCTTGAGGACGATGATTTAACCCTTTGAGGACGATGATTTAACCCGATTTTTGGACGATGATTTAACCCTTTGAGACGATGATTTAACCCTTTGATGACGATGATTTAACCCTTTGAGGACGATGATTTAACCCTTTGAGGACGATGGTTTAACCCTTTGAGGACGATGATTTAACCCTTTGATGATGATGATTTAACCCTTTGATGATGATGATTTAACCCTTTGATGACGATGATTTAACCCTTTGATGACGATGATTTAACCCTTTGATGATGATGATTTAACCCTTTGATGACGATGATTTAACCCTTTGATGACGATGATTTAACCCTTTGATGACGATGATTCTTGACCTAAAATTACTGAGATGTCAAAAGTGAAGATTAGTAAGGTCTGTCTGTCTGTCTGTCTGCTGAGTTGGAGGGAGGGAGGATTACGCCTCTCTCTCTCTCTCTCTCTCTCTCTCTCTCTCTCTCTCTCTGTCTCTCTCTTTCTCCCACCATTAATCATCACTACGGACTCTCCTCGTTGCCTTAGTGGAAGAGTTAACAGGTATTTATACACAGGTAAATCATAATTAACCTGTACTAGTTACCTGAGAGAGAGAGAGAGAGAGAGAGAGAGAGAGAGAGAGAGAGAGAGAGAGAGAGAGAGAGACACACACACACACACAGCCTCATGCATAACTTTCCATCTTCCGTCAACACAACTTTCTCTCTGAAGGAAAGTTGACTGTTGAGGAAACCACCAGGTAACTAACTTTCTAAACTTTCACCAACCAAACTTTCTTTTCAGTAATTTAAGCGTTGGTTATGGACACAAATAATAGCTTTCTAACTTTCACTGGAAGGTTTGTTACTTTCTATTTTTTATATAACTTTCACTGGAATTCTGAATACTCTCTCTAGTTTTATGAGCTCTAAAATGACTAACATAAAACAACTTTCCCTGGAGTTACTTTCACTTATGATAAATCAACAAACCACAGCTTTCTTTTCTTTTAAATAGCTTTCTTTTCTTTTAAATAGCTTTCTTTTTCTGAAATGATCTTAGCTTTCTCCATGATGATCTTAGCTCTACAAGAATCCACATAAAATAACTTTCACTTATATAACTTTCTTTAATCTAAAACTTTCACTAGAGAAAATTAACTAACATCTGGAAGTAATTTAAAACTTTCTCTTGGTAATAATATACTTTCTATAATCTAACAACTTTCACTAGATCAAATCATCTACTTTCTCTAATGTTAAACTTTCAATAGACCAAATTTACGACTTTCTCTAGGTAACAAACTTTCTCTAGGTAATATAAACTTTCTCTAGGTAACAAACTTTCTCTAGGTAACAAACTTTCTCTAGGTAATATAAACTTTCTCCAGGTAATATAAACTTTCTCTAGGTAATATTAACTTTCTCTAGGTAATATAAACTTTCTCTAGGTAATATTAACTTTCTCTAGGTAATATAAACTTTCTCTAGGTAATATAAACTTTCTCCAGGTAATATAAACTTTCTCCAGGTAATATAAACTTTCTCTAGGTAACAAACTTTCTCCAGGTAATATAAACTTTCTCTAGGTAATATAAACTTTCTCTAGGTAACAAACTTTCTCCAGGTAATATAAACTTTCTCTAGGTAATATTAACTTTCTCTAGGCAACATAAACTTTCTCTAGATAATATTAACTTTCTATAGGTAACAAACTTTCTATAGGTAATATTAACTTTCTCTAGGCAATATAAACTTTCTATGAGGTGTTTTTAAGTTCTACAAGGAGAGAAACAGAATCCACTTTCTCTTACTTTCATTACAACTTTCACTCTGCTTTTACCTCCCCCTAAAATATGTTATAATAGAGTGAATTTCTGTAAACTTTGTGTGCATGGAGAGAGAGAGAGAGAGAGAGAGAGAGAGAGAGAGAGAGAGATGTATTTTGACACACACACACACACACACACACACACACACACACACACACACACACACACACACACACACACACGGGGTTACCTGGAAGCCATAACAGAGTGCCATTGTCCATCTGTAAGCTGTGCCCGGGTCAGACAGAGCGCACGGGGTGATTCGGGGTGTAAGCGACCCACCAAACACAGTTGGCCGCGTATAAGCTGGACAGCGAGGCGATCTCTGCCATGTTGTGACCACAGGACAACTAGTTCCCCATCTCGCTTCCATGAACGGAACCTATGGAGAGAGACAGAGAGAGACAGACAGACAGATAGACAGAAACACAGACAGACAGACAGAAACACAGACAGACAGACAGACAGACAGACAGACAGACAGACACTAACCTCAGATGGACAGTGGTGGTATAGGCCAGAGGTGTGAACGAGAGTGCCAACTTAACGTAACTATTAAGAAAGAAAGTCGTGGGCGTAGTGGGCGTGGCACACTGAGCACCCGCCCATCCTGGTCGGCACTCACACCTCAGAGTGCCTGGTGACCCTTGGCACCTGTATAGGGGGAGAGTGGCATTGGTCAGAATTGGTGGTTTAATTTTTGACCTCTAATGAGTACATGATGATTTAGCCCCTTCAAGACACTATGGCAACTCATTATGGCAACTCATTATGACAATCCAGTATGGTAGTGTAATATGAATAAATATTATGGTAATTTAACTGTAGCAACTCACTATGGCAACTCACTATGGCAACTCACTATTTCAACCCACTATGGCAACTCACTATGGCAACTCACTATTTCAACCCACTATTTCAACCCACTATGGCAACTCACTATTTCAACCCACTATGGCAACCCACTATGGCAACTCACTATGGCAACCCACTATGGCAACCAACTATTTCAACCCACTATGGCAACTCAATTATTTCAACCCACTGGTGGCAACTCACTATTTCAACCCACTATGGCAAACCCACTGCGGCAACTCAATTATTTCAACCCACTGCGCAGAACTCACTGGCAAACTCACTATGGCAACCCACTATTTCGTAAACCCACTTGCGGCAACTCTCACTATGGCAACTCACTTTGCCCCAATCTGGCGGCAACTCCACTATTTCAACCCATCATGGCAACCCCAATTATTTCAACCCACTATGGCAACTCCACTATGGCAACTCACTATTTCAACCCACTATGGCAACTCACCATGGCAACTCACTATGGCAACTCACTATGGCACTCAATTATTTCAACTCACTATGGCAAACTCACTATGGCAACTCACTATTTCAACCCACTATGGCAACTCACTTTTGGCAACTTCACTATTTTAACCCACTATGGCAACTCACTATGGCAACTCACTATTTCAACCCACTATGGCAACTCACTATGGCAACTCACTATTTCAACCCACTATTTCAACCCACTATGGCAACTCACTATTTCAACCCACTATGGCAACTCACTACGGCAACTCACTATTTCAACCCACTATGGCAACTCACTATTTCAACCCACTATGGCAACTCACTATGGCAACTCACTATGGCAACTCACTATGGCAACTCACCTGCCATGAACGCCGCAGGTAAGGCCACTGGAGGCACAACTGACAGCTGCACACCCCGGACTGCTGCGTTGGTGGAGAAGATTCCGTCCGAGGTCGACCAGCTGCAGGAGACAGGTGGTGTACTGTCAGCTGAGTAGACAGATGGTGTTTGACGGGTATTGGACAGGTATTGGACAGTTAGATGGCTCAACAGATGGTGCTTGAGTTATATGACAGTTTTGACAGGTATTAGACAGTCAGATGGTATCAACAGATGGTGCTTGAGTTATATGACAGTTTTGACAGGTATTAGACAGTTAGATGGTGTCAACAGATGGTGCTTGAATTATATGACAGTTTTGACAGGTATTAGACAGTCAGATGGTATCAACAGATGGTGCTTGAGTTATATGACAGTTTTGACAGGTATTAGACAGTTAGATGGTGTCAACAGATGGTGCTTGAATTATATGACAGTTTTGACAGGTATTAGACAGTCAGATGGTATCAACAGATGGTGCTTGAGTTATATGACAGTTTTGACAGGTATTAGACAGTTAGATGGTGTCAACAGATGGTGCTTGAATTATATGACAGTTTTGACAGGTATTAGACAGTCAGATGGTATCAACAGATGGTGCTTGAGTTATATGACAGTTTTGACAGGTATTAGACAGTTAGATGGTGTCAACAGATGGTGCTTGAATTATATGACAGTTTTGACAGGTATTAGACAGTCAGATGTTGTCAACAGATGGCTACTTACCTCCCCATTCACCCGAAGATTCCGTATACACCCGCGAAATGGGCGTGGGCGTAGGGGCGCTGGCCACCCATAAGCTAAATATGAGGGTGGTGGGTGGGCCAATCCCCCTACCTGAAGTGGGTGTGGGGTACTCAACAGGTGTGCCCCATGTGGGAGTCTAGCCGATGCCCTGCAGGTGTGGGGATCAGGGGGCGTAGATTGGGGCGTGGGTTGGGAAGTCGTGGGCGTATCTGAGGTGTTATGGGTGGGTCTTGTTGTAGGTATGGGTGGGATATCTAGAGTCCCACCCGAGCACAGATCAACAATCAGTTCTGCAAGCTGAGGGTGGGAGAGAAAATGGGTGTTTGAGTCCTATTGAGTACTATTTACGGGTGTTTGAGTGCTATTGAGTACTATTTATGGGTGTTTGAGTCCTATTGAGTACCATTTATGGGTGTTTGAGTCCTATTGAGTACTATTTATGGGTGTTTGAGTGCTATTGAGTACTATTTATGGGTGTTTGTGTGCTATTGAGTACTATTTATGGGTGTTTGAGTGCTATTGAGTACCATTTATGGGTGTTTGAGTGCTATTGAGTACTATTTATGGGTGTTTGTGTGCTATTGAGTACTATTTATGGGTGTTTGTGTGCTATTGAGTACTATTTATGGGTGTTTGAGTGCTATTGAGTACTATTTATGGGTGTTTGAGTGCTATTGAGTACTATTTATGGGTGTTTGTGTGCTATTGAGTACTATTTATGGGTGTTTGAGTGCTATTGAGTACTATTTATGGGTGTTTGAGTCCTATTGAGTACTATTTATGGGTGTTTGTGTGCTATTGAGTACTATTTATGGGTGTTTATGTGCTGGCTGAGCACTATTTATGGGTGTTTGAGTGCGCTATTGAGTAATTATTTATGGGTGTTTATTTGCTACTTGAGTACTATTTATGGGTGCCTTTGAGTGCTATTGAGCACTATTTATGGGTGTTTATGTGCTATTGATAATTATTTATGGGTGTTTGAGTGCTATTGATTTACTATTTATGGGTGTTTGAGTGCCATCGAGTACTATTTATGGGTGTTTGTGTGCTATTGAGTACTATTTATGGGTGTTTATGTGCTATTGAGTACTATTTATGGGTGTTTGAGTGCTATTGATTACTATTTATGGGTGTTTATGTGCTACTGAGTGCTATTGAGTACTATTTATGGGTGTTTGAGTGCTACTGAGTACTATTTATGGGTGTTTGTGTGCTATTGAGTACTATTTCTGTGTTTGAGTACATTTTGGATGTATTTTGAGTACTATTATTGCTTCAGTATGAGGTTTAATCCTCTGAGTACTATTAGAACCACTGAGTACAGTATCTAACCCTTTGAGTACAAGATTTTAACCCTTTGAGTACAATGTTTACCCCTTGAGAGAGAGAGAGACAGAGAGATAGACAGAAAGACAAACAGACAGATAGACAGATAGACAGATAGACAGACAGACAGAAAGACAGACAGATAGAAAGACACAGAGAGAAACAGACAGACACATAGACAGATAGACAGAAAGACAGACAGAAAAACAGACAGACAGACAGATAGACAAACAGACAGACAGACAGACAGAGAGACAGACAGACAGACAGACAGAAAGACAGAAAGACAGACAGACAGACAGATAGGAAAGACACAGAGAGAAACAGACAGAAAGACAGACAGACAGACAGACAGACAGAAATACAGACAGACAGAAAGACAGACAGACAGACAGAAAGACAGACAGACAGACAGAAAGACAGACAGACAGACAGACAGAAAGACAGACAGACAGAAAGACAGACAGAAAGACAGAAAGACAGACAGACAGACAGACAGACAGACAGAAAGATAGAAAGACACAGAGAGAAACAGACAGACAGACAGACAGACAGATAGAAAGACACAGAGAGAAACAGGCTGACAGACAGACAGACAGACAGAAAGTCAGACAGACAGAAAGACAGACAGACAGACAGACAGACACAGACAGACACTGACCTCATTCCTCCAGAGCAGGTCAAGTCTATGCCAGGTATAATCACTCAAAGCATAAGTAACGTCAAGTATTAGTGTAACAGGTCCTGCTCCAAGGTCAAGGAGGAGATGTGGTCGACCACCTTTCAACTCAAGAGCGACCACATCACTTGGTGTACCTGGTGTGGCCGGGATGTGGTCAGGGCCAGAGTA
>NW_024718633.1:22500-57359 GCF_018991925.1 Homarus americanus
GTGAGACGGGTGTTGTTGAAGGAGGGAGGAAGGAGGGGTGAGAGAGAGTGTTATTGAAGGAGGAGGAGGGGAGGGGTGAGGGTGTTATTGAAGGAGGGAGTGGGTGAGGGGTGTTAAGGAGGAAGGAGTGAGAGAGGGGTGTTATTGAAGGAGGGGAGGAGGAAGGAGTGGGTGAGGCGGTGTTGTGAAGGAGGGAAGGAGGAAGGAGTGGGTGAGGCAGGTGTTATTGAAGGAGGAAGGAGGGAAGAGGTGGGTGAGGACGGTGTTATTGAGGAGGAGGGGTGGACGGGTGTTATTGAAGGAGGAAGGAGGAAGGTGGGTGAGAGAGGGTGTTATTGAAGGAGGAAGGAGGGAAGGAGGGAAGGAGGGGAAGGAAGGAAGGAAGGAAGGAAGGAAGGAAGGGGAAGGAAGGAGGGAGGGAGGGAAGGGAAGGAGGAGGGTAGGAGGGAGGGGGAAGGAGGGAGGGGGGAGGGAGGGAAGGAGGGAGGAAGGAGGGGTGAGAGGGGTGTTATTGATGGAGGGAAGGAGGGAAGGAGGGAAGGAGGGAGGGAAGGAAGGAAGGAGGGAAGGATAACAACCAATCAATCTGTCTCATTATAACACCATTAAACACCATCATTCTACCACCACTACCACCAATACTCACCATCAGAGTCGCTGTAGCAGTTCTGGGCGGCTCACATTCACCACCGCCACACCAGGACCTCGTGGGCGTGGGCGGTCTCTCTGTCTAGCCCGCCCACGAGTCGAACTGCCCCAGATGAGTCCACCGTAAATAGCCCACCTGGATCACTAATTGGCGCCACTGTGTACCTGATACGGCTCTCTCCTCCCTGAGTGGGTTAGAGTGGGTTAGAGTGGGTTTGAGTGGGTTAGAGTGGGTTAGAGTGGTTGAGTGGGTTTGAGTGGGTTAGAGTGGGTTTGAGTGGGTTTGAGTGGGTTAGAGTGGGTTAGAGTGGGTTAGAGTGGGTTTGGTTTTATTTTACTGATTTATTTGTGTTACGTTCTCTCTCTCTCTCTCTCTCTCTCTCTCTCTCTCTCTCCTCTCCACTCCACTCATCCCATCCTCCCCCACCATCCCCCCCCTTCCCCACCAATCACCCCTCCCCCCCACCCACTCACCCCACATCAATATCCTCAGCGTAAACGACACCAGGTGGGAGCTAGGGGCGTGTCTTCAGCCAGGGTCAAGTGGGCGTGGCTATGGGTGAAAGTGGGCGTGTTATCATTGGCATCCAGCAGCTGTAGGTTGACCCAAGTGCCATCCACGTGGTAAGGGTCGTTCCACCCGTCTTCCCCTGTTAGAGGGTGGTTAAGGGTGGTTAGGGGTGGTTCAGGGTGGTTAGGGGTGGTTAAGAGTTGGTTAGGGGTGGTTAAGGGTGGTTAGGGGTGGTTAAGGGTGGTTAGGGTGGTTAGGGATTGGTTAAGGGTGGTTAGGGGTGGTTCAGGGTGGTTAGGGGTGGTTAGGGTGGTTCAGGGTGGTTAGGGGTGGTTAGAGATGGTTAGGGTGGTTAGGGGTGGTTAAAAGGGTGGTTAGGGGTGGTTAAGGGGTGGTTAAGTGGTTAGGGGTGGTTAGGAATTGGTTAAGGGAGGTTAGGGTGGTTAAGGATTGGTTAAGGGTGGTTAGGGGGTGGTTAGGGGTGGTTAAGGAGGTTAGGGGTGGTTAAGGGTGGTTAAGAATTGGTTAGGGGTGGTTAAGGTGGTTTAGGGGTGGTTAAGGGTGGTTAAGAGGTGGTTAGGGGTGGTTAAGGGTGGTTAGGGGTGGTTAGGGGTGGTTAGGGAGGTTAGGGGTGGTTAAGGGTGGTTAGGGTGGTTAGGGTGGTTATGGTTAAGGGTGGTTAGGGGTGGTTAGGGGTGGTTAAGGGAGGTTAGGGGTGGTTAAGGGTGGTTAACGGAAGAAGGCCCAAATCTAATAGAACTAACAAACAACAACAAACAAACAAACAACACCTTAAAGCCACAATAATTTACTTGTATTTATGAGGTTAAATTCGTCCTGTTTTTATCAGAGTTTTAAATCAATTAATCTGGGTAATGATAATAAGTCAGGTGTGTGTGTATACAGGTGTGTGTGTGTGTGTACAGGTGTGTGTGTGTATGTGTGTGTGTATGTGTATGTATGTGTGTGTGATTTAGCTTGTATGTACGTATGTGTGTGTATGTATGGACCACCACTATCACCTTTCAATTCAGGTTAATCAGGTATAATTAAATCACCTGTAAATGAGTTACCTGGTGAAGGGAGCCAATTTAATCGCCAATTTAAGAATCACTAAAAAAAATTTCGCTTTATCGCTAACTTTAGAATCGCTAAAAAATATTCACTTTTTCGCTAACTTAAAAAACGCTAAAAATTATTCGCCTTTTCGCTAACTTAAAAATTGCTAAAAATTAATCGCCTTTTCGCTAACTTTAGAATGGCTAAAAAAATTTCACCTTTTCGCTAACTTTATAATCGCTAAAAATTGACACATATGGGAGCTGGGAGGGTGTGTGACACTTGACTTGATATGACTGACACATGACGGAAAGGTACCACATATAACACAACCTTTATGACAGAAGGTACACATATGACACAACACATGACCAGAGAGAATTACACATATGACACAGCACATGACAAGAAAGTACACATATGACCTGGCACATTACTAACAGAAAGGTACACATATGACCTGGCACGACAGAAGATTTTGCCACATATGACCCACAGCACATAACAGAGGAATTACACATATGACACAGCACATGACAGAAGATACACATATGACACAACACATGACCAGAAGGTACACATATGACACAGCACATGACCAGAGAGAGAGGAATTACACATATGACTGACACATGACAGAAGGTGCACATATGTTACAGCACATGACAGAATTACACATATGACCTGTACATGACAAGAAGGTACACATATAACACAGCACATGACCAGAAGGTACTATATGACACAGCCACACTGACAGAAGGTACCACCACTGACACAACCTTTTATGACAGAAGGAATTACCCCACCTTATAACCTGACACATGACAGAAGGTACACATATGACACAACACATGACAGAGAATTACTTACATATGGCTTCAACCCCTGTAATAGAAGGTGCCACATATAACACAGCACATGACAGAAGGTACACATATATTACAACACACTGACAGAAGGTACACATATGACACAGCACATGACAGAGGTACACATATGACCTGGCTATGACAGAAGGTACACATATAACCCCACAGCACATGACAGAAGGTACACATATGACAGCACATGACAGAAGGTACCCATATAACACAGCATGACAGAAGGTGCACATATGACTGGCACATGACAGAAGGTGCACATATGACAGCACATGACAGAAGGTACACATATGACCAACTGTGACAGAAGGTGCCACATATGAGCCACATGCATGACAGAAGATACACATATAACATACATGACAGAAGAATTACACATATGACCTGGCATGACAGAAGGTACACATATGACACAACATACATGACAGAAGGTACCCACATATGACACAGCACATGACAGAAGGTACACATGCTAGCACAACACATAGCAAACAAGAGGTATATAACTTCTACAACACATGACAGAAGGTACACATATGACAGCACATGACAGAGGGCACATATAACACAACCTTTGCCCAAATAAGAAGGTGCACATACTATTTTGGCACATGACAGAGGAAAGGTACACATATGACTGTACATGACAGAGAACACATATGACACAGCACATGACTGGAAAGGAATTACACATATAACACAGCACATGACAGAAGGTACACATGTGACAGCACATGACAGAAGGTACACATATGACAGCACATGACAGAAGGGTACACATATGACACAACACATGACAGAAGATACACATATAACACAGCACATGACAGAAGGTACACATATGACACAGCAGCACATGACAGAAGGTACACATATGACACAGCACATGACAGAAAGATGCACATATAACACAGCACATGACAGAAAGGTACACATATGACACAGCACATGACAGAAGAGGTGCACATATGACTGTACATGACAGAAGGTACACATATGACAGCACATGACAGAAGATTACACATATGACACAGCACATGACCAGAAGATGCCGCCTTAACCTGGCCACACGTGGAAAGGTACACATATAACTTCAGCATGACTGGGGAAGGTACACATATGACCTGACACATGACAGAAGGTGCACGCATGACTGACACATGACAGAAAGTACACATATAACACAGCACATGACAGAAGATACACATATGACTGACACACATGACAGAGGTGCACATATGACCCACAGCACATGACCAGAAGGTGCACATATAACCTGACACATGACAGAAGGTACACATATGACACAGCACATGACAGAAGGTACATATAACACAGCATACATGACAGAAGGTACATATGACACAGCACATGACAGAAGATGCACATATGACACAGCACATGACCAGAGGTACACACATATGACTGGCACATGACAGAAGGTGCACATATGACACAGCACATGACCAGAAGGTGCACATATGGCCTGGCCACATGACAGAAGAGATGCCACATATGACACAGCACATGACAGTACACATATGACCCTGGCCCATGACCAGAAGATTGCACATATGTACAGCACATGACAGAGGTACACATATGACCCTACAACACATGACAGAAGGTACATATGACCAACACATAGACTGAAAGGTACACATATGGGCTGACACATGACGGATGGTACACATATGACACAACGCACATGACAGAGGTACATATGACCCCACAACTGCATGACCAGAGGTGCCCTGCAGACACAACCCATGACCAGAAGGTGCACTCCTTGACCCTGGCCCATGACAAGGAGAGTGCCACATATAACACCAGCACATGACAGAAAGGTGCCAGGCACAGCACACTTGACAGAAGGTGCCACATATGACACAGCACATGACAGAAGGTACACATATGACCACAGCCACATGACAGAAGATACACATATGACCCAGCACATGACAGAAGGTACATATGACACAACACATGACGGATGGTACCCCACATATGACCCTTTGCATGACAGAAGGTACACATATGACCCACACATAACAGAGATTTCCACATATGACACAGCACATGATGAAGGTCTATGACTGGCTGTGACAGAGGTACACCTATAGGCCAGCACATGACCAGAATACACATATGACCTGGCATGACAGAAGGTGCACATATGTTACAACACATGACAGAAGGTGCACATATGACCTGGCACACATGAATAGAGGTTCACATATGACCTGGCCTGACAGAAGGTACACATATGACACAGCATAGGCCAAAATTTTATATGACCTGACTACATGACAGAAGGTGTCATATGACTGTACATAACAGAGGTACATATGGGCTGTACATGACAGAAGATTACACATATGACTGACAACACATGACAGAGGTACACATGTTACAACACATGACAGAAGGTGCACATATAACACAGCACGCATGACCAGAAGGGTACACCTTGACTGTACATGACAGAGAAGGTACACATGTGACACAGCACATGACCAGAAGGTACACATATGAGCCACAACACATGACAGAAGGTACACATATAACACAGCACATGACAGAGAAGATACACATATAACCCCACATGTGACAGACGGTACACATATGACACAGCAGCACATGACCAGAAGGTACACATATAACACAGCCTTTTATGACAGAGAATTACCCCTTCTCAACACAGCACATGACAGAAGGTGCACATATGACTGGCAGCACATGACCAGAAAGGTACACACATATAAACTTCAGCACATGACAGAAGGTACACACACATATAGGCCACAGCACATATGACAAGAAGAAGATACACGCCACCGACCCCAGCACATGACAGAAGATACACATATGACACAGCACACGACCAGAGAGTACACATATAACTATGTGTGACAAGAAAATTACACATATGACTGGCACATGACAAGTGCACATATAACATACCATGACAGAAGGTACACACATATGACCCCACAACACATGACAGAAGATACCCACATATAACACAGCACATGACAAGGAAGGTACACACATGACACAGCACATGACAGAAGGTGCACATATAACACAGCACATGACAAGAAGGTACACATATGACCCCTGACATGACAGAAGATACATATGAGCACAGCAGCACATGACAGAAGGTACACACATGTGACACAGCACATGACAGAAGGTGCATATAACCGTGAGTACATGACAGAAGGTACACACTGCCACAGCACACTTGACAGAAGGTACACATATAACCTGGCACATGACAGAGAAGGTGCACATATGACTGACACATGACAGAAGGTACACATATGACCCACAACTTTTATGACAGAAGGTACCTATGACTGACATTTAATGAAGATACACATATAACACAACACATGACAGAAGGTACACATATAACCCCAGCACATGACAGAAGGTACACATATAACACAGCACACAGGCAGAGAAGGTACACATATATACACAGCTACATGACAGAAAGAATTTTATATGACCTGACACATGACAGAAGATACACATATAACACCATGACAGAAGGTACACATATAACACAGCACATGACCAGAAGGTGCACATATAACACAGCACATGACAGAAAATTACACATATAACACAACACATGACCAGAAGGGTACACACTTATGACACAACACATGATAAGATTATTTATGACACAGCATGATAGAGGTACACTTTATTTTGTATGTTAGAAGGTACACATGACACAGCACATGACAGAGGTACACATATGACACAGCACATGACAGAAAGGTACACATATGACACAACACATGACAGATGGTGCACATATGACACAACACATGACAGATGGGTACACTATGACCTGGCACATGACAGAAGGTACACATATGACACAACACATGACAGAAAAGGCCACATATGACACAACACATGACAGAAGATACACATATAACACAGCACATGACAGAAGGTACACATATGACACAGCACATGACAGAAATTTTATATGACACAGCACATGACAGAAGGTGCACATATGACACAGCACATGACAGAGAAGGTGCCCACATATGACACAACACATGACAGAAGGTGCCACATATATGACACAGCACATGACCAGAAGGTACACATATAACACAGCACATGACAGAAGGTGCACATATAACCTGGCACATGACAGAAAGATTGCATACTGAGCACTGACAGAGAGAATTACACATGTATTTACAACTTTGACAAGAAGACTGTATATTTACAACACATGACAGAAGGTACCCACATATGACACAACACATGACAGAAGGTACACATATAACCACAACACATGACAGAAGAATTTTATATGACTGTACATGACAGAAGGTACACACATATGACACAACACATGAGCAGAAAATTTACACATATAACAGCACATGACAGAAGGTACACATATGACCCCACACAGCACATGACTAGAGAGGTACACATGGCCTGACACATGACAGAGGCACACATATGACACAGCCTTTTTATGACAGAAGGTACACATATATTTTGGCTTACATGACAGAAGGTACACATATAACTTACCAGCACATGACAGAGGAATTACACATATGATGACACAGCACATGACAGAAGGGTACACATGACTGGCATGACCAGAAGAATTTATATAACACAGCACATGACAGAGGTACACATATGACCCTGACACACTTATTAGAAGGAGTACACATATGACCTGACACATGACAGAAGGTACACATATGACACAGCACATGACAGAAGGTGCCACATATGACACAACACATGACAGAAGGTACACATATAACACAGCACATGACAGAGGGTACACATATGACCCTTTGACAGAGAATGCACACTGGCTAGCACATGACAGAAGATTACACATGGCCACAACTGCATGGAAGGTGCCCACATATAAGCCTGGCCACACTTAATAAGAGGGTACACATATGACCCCTGACACATAGGCAGAAGGTACACACATATAACACAGCACATGACAGAGGTACACATGACTGACACATGACCGGAAATTTTTACATATACAGCACACACTGACAGAGGTGCACATGACTGGCACACTTTGTTCAGAGGAGTACACATATGACCCCAGCACATGACAGAAGGTACACACATATGACCCACAACACATGACAAGGGTTTACATATGACACAACACATGACAGAAAGGTACACATATGACACAACACATGACAGAAAGATACACATATGACCTGGCACATGACAGAAAGTACCACATATGACCTGGCCCCATGGGCAGAAGGCACATATGACTGTACACAGCACATGACAGATGGTACACATATGACACAGCACATGACAGAAGGTACACATATGACATAGCACATGACAGAAGGTACACATATGACACAGCACATGACAGAAGGTACACATATGACACAGCACATGACAGGAGGTACACATATGGCACAGCACATGACAGAAGGTACACATATACACACAGCATATGACACAACATATGACCCCTCCACATGACACAGAGCACATATGACACACAACACATATGACACAACACATGACACACAGCACATATGACACACACACATGACACATATGACACAGGGATTCTCAACCTACCATATCAGAGACTTGGACTCTGAATCTGAACCCTCTCTTGTGGGTCAGGTTTTCATAATCAAGTGGCACTCTGGCACTGAGGTCTCCTCGAGTGCCATTCTCATGTGACCACCGAACATGTGCCACCCTCGTCCCTGCCTGGCACTACCTGTGGGGGGGAGAGGTTGGTGTTAGTATGTGGCACTCATGATGATATTACTGCCAAAACACAACCAAAAACCAAGGGAAAAACCAAGGAAAAACCAACCAAATAATCAACCAAAACCAGCCAAACCAACCAAACCTGACCAAACCAACCACACAACCAAACACCAACCAAACACAACCAAAACCAACAACCAGGAAAAAAACCAACCAAATAATCAACCAAAAACCAACCAAAACCAACCAAAGCACAGCCAAAACCAACCACACAACCAAACATCAACGAGCCAGACCAAAACCACGAAGACCAGGGAAAACCGACCAGATGATCAGGAGCAGACCAAAACAAGCCGAAAAAACCAGGAACCTGACCAGGCACAATGGCCCGAAAAAAACCAAAAGGCACAAAAACCGAGCCAAAACCACGAGACCTCACCAAAATCGACCAAAACCACAAAACACAACCAAACACAACCAAGGCCCAACCAAACACCAAGCCAAGACCAACAGAACCAACAGCATTTGAACCAACCAAGCGCAATACAGGCCTAAACAGCCTGACCAAAACCAACCAAACCAACCAGAGCCTGACCAAGAGCCTGACAGGGCTAAACAGCAGCCAACAACCAAACGACAAAAACGACCAGAGCCAGATAAGAGCCTGACCAGATACTTGACCTAGGCTAAGACCAACCACACAACCAGAGCACAATAAACCGACAAGAACACAAACAAACCGACGAAAACCAACCTGAAACCCAACCAAACACGACAAAACGCAACCCAAAACCAAACACAACCAAGATCCAGCCAAAACCAACCAAACCAGACAAAAACCAACCAAAAACCAACCAAAAACCAACCAAAAACAAACCAAACACAAAAAACCAACCGAAAACCAACCTAAAGCAGCAACCAAAAACAACCAAAACCAACCAAAACCAACCAAACACCCAAAAACCAACCAAAACCACAAACCAAATCAAAAGCACAATGACAAACCTGACCAAAAAACCAACCAAACACCCAAAAAACCAACACCGACAAGCACAACTGAACCAACCACAAAAACACAGCAAAACAACCGACACAACCAAACACAACCAAAAACCAACCAAACCTGACCCAAACCGAAAACACAACCAAAACCGGCAAAACCAACCAAACCTGACAAGGCAACTAGGCCTGTTAGAGACAGGACAAAACCAGCAAGACCGATGGGCATTGAGATGATGAGAATGATGAATGAGGTGAGTTATTGGGACCATTGAAGACCTTTAGGGATGATGGAGGACTTGGTAATGCCTGGACCGATGAAGACCGTAGACTGGGATGTTAGGATTCAGATGGAGAGCAGGGTGAAGTGGGCAGTAGGACTGATGGGCTGATGAGATGGGTGGTTGCATTTGGGAGAGATGATGGGGTCCTTTGAAGATGATGGAATGATGAGACCAGTAGAGATATTGGGCCTTTAGGGGATATTGGGCCTGATGAGAGATGGGCGAAGGGTGGAATGAGATAGATGGGCATGTTAGAGATGAAGTAGGGCCTGTTCCAAGATGAATGAGATGACCAGGGCCTGAGATATGATGGGGATGGGCCTGATGAGATGTGATGGGTGGGGATGAGACCAGTGGGGCCTGTGAGAATAGGTGAAGATACGATGAGGATCGATGAGGCCTTGGGACCAGTAGGATGATGAGGCCTTGATGGGATGGAATGAGGGATAGAATTGGGGATGATGAGGCCTTGGGGATGATGAGATGGGCCAGTGGGGCCTGATGGGGATAGAATTGAGGGTGCTGATGGGGCCTGATGATGGGATGATGGGGTGGGGCCAGGGGCCGATGGGTGGAGTGGGGATGGGGGTGGATGGGGTTGGACTGGGGATGGATAGGATGGGGATGGATGGACTGGTGATGGGGCCTGGGGCCTGGGGAAAAACCAACCAAACACAACCAAAACCAACCAAAACCAACAAACACAATCAAACAAAACCAACCAAAAACCAACCAAACACAACCCAAACACCAAAAACCAGCAAAAATCAACCAACCAGCAAACACAACCAAAAAACAAAACCAACCCAAAAACCAACCAAACACAGCCAAAAACAACCAAACTTACCTTAAATGTGAAATTATTCCGGACATCGTAATCCAGTACAGTGAGTGTGGCTAAGGTGTGGTCAGGGGTCAGACTCTCAGCCACCTCTAACGACCATACCCTCTGTGTGAACTTTGGTGACACGTCGTTCAGATCTGACACCTCAACAAGTACCGTTCCTGTACCTGTAATAGGGGGTGAGTTGTGTGTGTGTGTGTGTGTGTGTGTGTGTGTGTGTGTGTGTGTGTGTGTGTGTGTGTGTGTGGTGTATCAAATTATATTGTGATCCAAATCTCCTCTCTCTCTCTCTCTCTCTCTCTCTCTCGATCTAGACAACAGAGAGCCGTAGTTATGACCCCGTTCTGACTATCACCCACTAAAAAACACACTATCTCACTTTCTCTCTCACTTTCTCTCTCTCACTTTCTTCTCACCTTTTTAACCCTCCACCATCTGTCGCCACCACCTGAATAGGCGTAGCGTTGCGTTTTTCACGATCTAGACAACAGTAGAGAGCCGTAGAAGAGGACCCCGTTCTGACTATCACCCACTAAAACACACTATCTCACTCTCTCTCACTTTCTCTCTCACTTTCCTCACCTTTTAACCCTCCACCATCTGTCGCCACCACCTGAATAGCGTAGCGTTGCGTTTTTCACTGATCTAGACAACAGAGACGTAGTTATGACCCTGTTCTGACTATCACCCACTAAAAACACACTACATCTCACTTTCTCTCTCTCACTTTCTCTCACTCTCTCTCACCTTTTTTAACCCTCCACCATCTGTTGCCACCACCTGAATAGCTGTGAAGGCTATGTTTCTCTCGATCTAGACAACAGAGAGTCAGAAGTTATGACCCCCCTGTTCTGACTATCACCCACTAAAACACACTATCTCAATTTTTTTCTCTCACTTTCTCTCAATTTCTCTCACCTTTTAACCTCCACCATCCATGCCACTGCCTGAATAGCGAAGGTTAAGTGTTTTCCTCGATCTAGACAACAGAGAGTCAGAGAGTTATGACCCTTCTGCTCTGACTATCACCCACTAAAATACTATCTCACTTTCTCTCACTTCTCTCACTTTCTCACCTTTAACCCTCCACCATCTGTCGCCACCACCTGAATAGCGTAGCGTTGCGTTTTCTCACGATCTAGACAACAGAGAGCCGTAGTTATGACCCCTGTTCTGATCATCACCCGCCAAAACACACTATCTCTACCTCTTTCTCTCACTTTCTCTCACCTCTCTCACCTTTTAACCCTCCACCATCTGTCGCCACCACCTGAATAGCGTAGCGTTGCGTTTTCACGATCTAGGCAACAGAGAGCCGTAGTTATGACCCCGTTCTGACTATCACCCACTAAAAACACACTATCTCACTTTTTTTCTCACTTTCTCTCTCTCTCTCTTACCTTTTAACCTCCACCATCTGTTGCCACCACCTGAATAGCGTAGGTTGCGTTTTCTCGATCTAGACAACAGAGAGCCGTAGTTATGACCCCTGTTCTGACTATCACCCACTAAAAACACACTATCTCACTCTTTCTCTCACTTTCTCTCTCACCTTTTAACCCTCCACCATCTGTCGCCACCACCTGAATAGCGTAGCGTTGCGTTTTCTCGATCTAGGCAACAGAGAGCCGTAGTTATGACCCCGTTCTGACTATCACCCACTAAAAACACACTATCTCACTCTCTCTACTTTCTTCACTCTCTTCTCACCTTTTAACCCTCCACCATCTGTCGCCACCACCTGAATAGCGTAGCGTTGCGTTTTTCTCACGATCTAGACCAACAGAGAGTCAGAGTTATGACCCTGTCTCTGACTATCACCTCCACTAAAACACACTATCTCGTACTTTTCTCTCAATTTTCTCACTTTCCTCACCTTTTTAACCCTCCACCATCTGTTACTAATTTTGAATAGCGTAGCGTTGGTGTTTTCCTCGATCTAGACAATAGAGAGAGCTGGTAGTTATGACCCCGTTCTGGACTATCACCCACTAAACATACACCATCTCATCTCTCTCTCACTTTCTCTCACTTTCTCTCACTCTCACCTTTAACTCCCCACCATCTGTTGCCACCACCTGAATAGCTGGAAGTTGCGTTTTCTCACGATCTACGCAACAGAGGAGCTGTAGTTGGCGACCCTGTCTCTGGACTCATCACCCACTAAAAACATGACTATCTCAGTTTCCTTTTCTTTCTTTCTCTACTTCCTCTCTACTCTTCTTTACCTTTAACCTCCACCATCTGTCGCCACCACCTGAACAGTGTTTTCTTTCCTCGATTTACAACAGAGAGCCAGGAGGTTACAGGACCCTGTTTGGGACCATCACCCACCAAACACACACCATCTCACTTTCTCTCTCCTTGTTTCTTTCTTACCTCTTTCTCTCACTCCTCTCCCTCACCTTGAACCCTCCACCATCTGCTGCCACCACCTTCACGATCTACAGAGCCATAATCTGTTCTGATCTATCACTGAGCCAAAAACACACACTATCTCACTCTTCTCTCACTTTCTCACTTTCCTCACCTTTTAAATCCCTCTCCCACCATCTGTCGCTACCACCTGAATAGCCAGAGCGCTATGTTTTTCTTTCCGATCTAGGTAAATATGTTTCCAGAGTTATGACCCCGTCTCCTGACCATCACCCAATTAAAAACACACACTATCTCACTTTCTCCCACTTTCTCTCTCACTTTCTCTCACCTCCTCACCTTAACCTCCACCATCTGTCGCCACCACCTGAATAGCGTAGGTGCGTTTTCTCTCGATCTAGACAACAGAGAGCCGTAGTTATGACCCCTGTTCTGACTATCACCCACTAAACACACACTATCTCACTTTTTCTCTCACTTTCACTTTCTCTCACTCTCTCACCTTTTAACCCTCCACCATCTGTTGCCACCACCTGAATAGCGTAGTTGCGGTTTTCTCACGATCTACGCAACAGAGAGCCAGAGTTATGACCCCTGTTCTGACTATCACCCACTAAAAACACACACTATCTCACTTTCTCTCACTTTCTCACTCTTTCTCACCTTTTAACCTCCTCCACCATCTGTCGCCACCACCTGAATGAGGTGCATGTTTTCTCTCGATCTAGGCAACAGAGAGCCAGAGTTATGACCCCGTTCTGACTATCACCCACTAAAACACACCTATCTCACTTTCTCTCTCACTTTCTCTCACTTTCTCTCACCTTTCACCTTTAACCCTCCACCATCTGTCGCCACCACCTGAATAGGTAGTTACGTTTTTCTCTCACAGATCAAGCAACAAGAGAGTCGTAGTTATGACCCTCTGTTCTGACTATCACCCACTAAAAACACACATCATTCTACCTTTTCTCTCTCTCACTTTCTTCTCTCACTTTCACTCTCTCCCTTTAACCTCCACACTGTCGCCACCACCTGAATAGCGTAGTTGCGTTTTCTCACGATCTAGACAAAAGAGAGCCGTATTATGACTGTTCTGACTATCACCCACTAAAAAACACACTATCTCACTTTTTCTCTTCTCTTCTCACTTTCTCTCACTTCTTTCTCACCTTTTAAACCTCCACCATCTGTCGCCACCACCTGAAGAATAGCGAAGCGTGTTTTCACGATCTAGACAACAGAGAGCCGAAGTTGACCCCGTCTGACTATCACCCACTAAAACACACTATCTCATTTTCTCACTTTCTCTCTCACTTTCTCTCTTTCTCTCACCTTTTAACCTCCACCATCTGTTGCCACCACCTGAATAGCGTAGCGTTGTGTTTCACGATCTCACAACAGAGAGCCGAAGTGACCCCGTTTTGACTATCACCCACTAAAACACACTATCTCACTTTCTCACTTCTCTCACTCTCTCACCTTCCTCCACTCTGTCGCCACCCCGAATAGCGTAGCGTTGCGTTTTCGATCTAGAAACAGAGAGCCGTAGATGACCCGTTCTGACTATCACCCACTAAAACACCATTTCTCTCTCACCTTTTAACCCTCCACCATCTGTTGCCACCACCTGAATAGCGTAGCGTTTTCTCTCGATCTAGACAACAGAGAGCCGTAGTTATGACCCTGTTCTGACTATCACCCACTAAACACACATTCTCACTTTCTCTCTCACTTTCACTTCACTCTCTCACCTTTTAACCCTCCACCATCTGTTGCCACCACCTGAATAGCGTAGGTTGCGTTTTCTCGTCGATCTACGCAACAGAGAGCCGTAGTTATGACCCCTGTTCTGACTATCACCCACTAAAAACACACTATCTCACTCTCTACTTTTCTCTACTCTCTTTCTCTCTCACCTTTTAACCCTCCACCATCTGTCGCCACCACCTGAATAGCGTAGCGTTGCGTTTTTCCGATCTAGACAACAGAGCCGTATATGAGACCCCGTTCTGACTATCACCCACTAAAATACACCTATCTCACTTTCTCTCACTCTCTCTCTCACTTCTCTCACCTTTTAACCCTCCACCATCTGTCGCCACCACCTGAATAGCGTAGCGTTGCGTTTTCTCTCGATCTAGACAACAGAGAGCCGAGAGACCCCTGTTCTGACTATCACCCACTAAACACACACTATCTCACTTTTCTCACTTTCTCTCACTTTCTTTCCCTCTCACCTTTTTAACCTCTCACCATCTGTTGCCACCACCTGAATAGCGTAGCGTTGCGTTTTCTCACGATTCCTTAAACAGAGAGCTATAATTTTGCCCTCACTATCACCACTAAAAACACACTATCTCACTTCTTTTCACTTTCTCTCCTTTCTCTCACCTTTTTAACCCTCCACCATCTGTCGTCACCACCTGAATAGCGTAGGCTGTGCTTTCTCTCGATCTAGACAACAGAGAGCCGAGTAGACCCTGTCTGACTATCACACCAAAAACATACTATCTCACTCTCTCTACTTTCTCTCACTTTCTCTCACCTTTTAAACCTCCACCATCTGTCGCCACCACCTGAATAGCGAGGTTGCGTTTTTCTCGATCTAGGCAACAGAGAGCCGTAGTTATGACCCCTGTTCTGACTATCACCCACTAAAAACACACTATCTCACTTTTCTCTCTCACTTTCTCTACTTTCTCTCACTTCACCTTTTAACCCTCCACCATCTGTCGTGACCACCTGAATAGCGTAGCAGGTTTTCTCACGATCTAGGCAACAGAGTCGTAGTTATGACCCCCGTTCTGACTATCACCCACTAAAACACACTATTCTACTCTTTTCTCTCTCACTTTCTCTCTCACTTTCTCTCACTCTCTCTCTCACCTTTAACCCTCCACCATCTGTCGCCACCACCTGAATAGCGTAGCGTTGCGTTTTCCACGATCTAGGCAACAGAGAGCCGTAGTTATGACCCCGTTCTGACTATCACCCACTAAAACACACTATCTCACTTTTCTCTCACTTTCTCTCACTTCTCTCACTCTCACCTTTTAACCTCCACCATCTGTCGCCACCACCTGAATAGCGTAGCGTTGGTGTTTCTCACGATCTAGACAACAGAGAGCCGTAGTTATGACCCCGTTCTGACTATCACCCACTAAAACACACTATCTCTCTCACTTTTCTCTCACTTTCTCTCTCTACTTTCTCACTTTCTCTCACCTTTTAACCCTCCACCATCTGTCGCCACCACCTGAATAGCGTAGCGTTGCGTTTTCTCTCACGATCTAGACAACAGAGAGCCGTAGTTATGACCCCGTTCTGACTATCACCCACTAAAACACACTATCTCACTTTCTCTCTCCTTTCTCTCTCACTTTCTCTCTCACCTTAACCCTCCACCATCTGTCGCCACCACCTGAATAGCGTAGGTTGCGTTTTCTCACGATCTAGACAACAGAGAGCCGTAGTTATGACCCTGTTCTGACTATCACCCACTAAAAACACACTATCTCACTTTCTCTCTCACTTTCTCTCACTTTCTCTCACCTTAACCTCCACCATCTGTCGCCACCACCTGAATAGCGTAGCGTTGCGTTTTCTCACGATCTAGACAACAGAGAGCCGTAGTTATGACCCCGTTCTGACTATCGACGGCAAAAATTGGTTTTCCTGAGGACTCGTCGATAACATTCTTCTCCAACGAGTAGACGAGTCGGGCGTTCTTACCTTCGTCAGGGTCGTCGTTATCTGTGGCTTTTACCTGGGCTACTGGCGAACCTGGGAGGGGGAGTTGTGTTAGTGGGGTGATGAGAGGGGGGGAGAGGGTGAAGGAGAGGGTGAAGGAGAGTGAAGGAGGTAGGAGGAGAGGAGCGGAAGGAGGAAGAAATGCCACCCAAAAGCCACCCAGTACGCAATAAGCCACCCATAAGTAATATAAGGCACCTAGTATGTAAGCCACCCACGATATAAGCCCAGACCCTTAAGCCACCCTTAAATCACCCATGATATCCTATTATAAGCCACCCATGACACAAACCCACCCTAAGCCACCCATGATATCCTATTATAAGATGACACAAACCCACCCTTAAGCCACCCATGATATCCTATTATAAGCCATTACTCATGACACAAACCCACCCATGATATGTTATTATAAACCACCCAAGACACAAAACCCACCCATGATATATTATTATAAGCCACTCATGACACAAACCCACCCATGATATGTTATTATAAGCCACTCATGACACAAACCCACCCATGATATGCTATTATAAGTTACTCATGACACAAACCCACCCATGATATGTTATTATAAACCACTCATGACACAAACCCACCCATGATATGTTATTATAAACCACCCATGACACAAACTCCACCCATGATATGTTATTATGGGAACCACCTATGACACAAAACTCCACCTTATGATATGTTATTATAAGCCACTCATGACACAAACCCACCCATGATATGTTATTATAAACCACCCATGACACAAACCCACCCATGATATGTTATTATAAACCACCCATGACACAAACTCCACCCATGATAAAAGTTATTATAAACCATCATGACAATAACTCCACCCATGATATGTTATTATAAGCCACCCATGACACAAACCCACCTATGATATGTTATTATAAGCCACCCATGACAATAAACCCACCCATGATATGTTATTATGTTACCTATGACAATAAACCCACCCATGATATGTTATTATAAACCACCCACGACACAGAAACTCACCTATGATATGTTAAGGGTAAACCACTCATGACACAAAACCCACCCATGATATGTTATTATAAACCACACTCATGACACAAACCCACCCATGATATGTTATTATAAACCACCCATGACACAAACCCACCCATGATATGTTATTATAAACCACCTATGACATAAACTCCACCCATGATATGCTATTATAAGCCACCGCGACACAAACCCACCCATGATATGTTATTATAAACCACCCATGACACAAACACACCCATGATATGTTATAAACCACCCATGACACAAACCCACCTTATGATATGTTATTATAAGCCACCATGACACAAACCCACCCATGATATGTTATTATAAACCACTCATGACACAAACCCACCTATGATATGTTATTATAAACCACTCATGACACAAACCCACCCATGATATGTTATTATAAAACCACTCTATGACACAAACCCACCCATGATATGTTATTATAAACCACTCATGACACAAACCCACCCATGATATGTTATTATAAGCCACTCATGACACAAACCCACCCATGATATGTTATTATAAGCCACCCATGACACAAAAACCACCTCATGATATGTTATTATAAGCCACTCATGACACAAACCCACCCATGATATGTGTTATATTATAAACCACTCATGATACTGTAAACCCACCCATGATATGTTATTATAAACCACTCATGACACAAACCCAACCATGATATGTTATTATAAACCACCCATAATACAAACCCACCCATGATATGTTATTATAAGCCACTATGACACAAACCCACCCATGATATGTTATTATAAACCACTCATGACAAAACCCACCTATGATATGTTATTATAAGCCACTCATGACACAACCCACCCATGATATGTTATTATAAAACCACTATGACACAAACCCACCCATGATATGTTATTATAAACCACCCATGACACAAAACCCACCCATGATATGTTATTATAAACCACCCATGACACAAACCCAATTCCATGATATGTTATTATAAACCACCTATGACACAAACACACCTTACATGATATGTTATTATAAACCACCCATGACACAAACCCACCCATGATATGTTATTATAAGCCACTCATAATAATAAACTCACCTATGATATAAGTGTTACATATAAGCCACTCATGACACACAAACCCACCCATGATATGTTATTATAAGCCACTTCCGGCGACACAAAACTCCACCCATGATATGTTAATATAAGCCACCCATGACACAAACACACCCATGATATGTTATTATAAGCCACCATGACACACAAAACTCCACCCATGATATGTTATTATAAGCCACCTATGACACAAACCCACCCATGATATGTTATTATTATAAACCACCCATGACACAAACCCACCCAATTTTATTATGTTATTATAAACCACCTATGACACAACCCACCCATGATATGTTATTATAAAACCACTCATGACACAAACTCCACCTACATGATAGGTTATTATAAAACCACCCATGACACAAACCCACCCATGATATATGTTATTATAAACCACCCATGACACAAACTCCACCCATGATATGTTATTATAAGCCACTCATGACACAAACCCACCCATGATATGTTATTATAAACCACTCATGACACAAACCCACCTATGATATGTTATTATAAGCCACTCATGACACAAACCCACCCATGATATGTTATTATAAGCCACTCATGACAATAAACTCCACCCATGATATGTTATTATAAGCCACTCATGACACAAACCCACCCATGATATGTTATTATAAGCCACTCATGACACAAACCCACCCATGATATGTTATTATAAGCCACTCATGACACAAACTCCACCCATGATATGTTATTATAAGCCACTCATATGACACAAAACACACCCATGATATGTTATTATAAGCCACCCATGACACAAACACAATCTATGATATGTTATTATAAGCCACTCATGACACAAACCCATGATATGTTATTATAAGCCATCATGACACAAACCCACCCATGATATTATGCTATTATTATAAGCCACTCATGACACAAACCCACCCATGATATGTTATTATAAGCCACTCATGACAAACCCACCCATGATATGTTATTATAAGCCACTCATGACACAAACACACACCCATGATATGTTATTATAAGCCACCCATGACACAAACACACCCATGTATATGTTATTATAAACCACCCATGACACAAACCCACCTACATGATATGTTATTATAAGCCACTATGACACAAACCCACCCATGATATGTTATTATAAGCCACTCATGACACAAACCCACCCATGATATGTTATTATAAACCACCCATGACACAAACCCACCCATGATATGTTATTATAAGCCACCATGACACAAACCCACCCATGATATGTTATTATAAGCCACTCATGCACACAAACCCATGATATGTTATTATAAGCCACTCATGACACAAACCCACCCATGATATGTTATTATAAACCACCTATGACACAAACCCACCCATGATATGTTATTATAAAACCACTCATGACACAAACCCACCCATGATAGTTATTATAAGCCACTCATACACAAACCCACCCATGATATGTTATTATAAGCCACTTCCATGACACAAACCCACCCATGATATGTTATTATAAGCCACTCATGACACAAACCCACCCATGATATGTTAGCTATTATAAACCACTCATGACACAAACTCCACCCATGATATGTTATATTATAAACCACTATGACATTAAACTCCACCCATGATATGTTATTATAAAACCACTCATGACACAAACCCACCCATGATATGTTATTATAAACCACCATGACACAAACCCACTCCATGATATGTTATTATAAACCACTCATGACACAAACACACCCATGATATGTTATTATAAACCACTCATGACAAACACACCCATGATATGTTGCTATAAACCACCTATGACACGTTTCACACCCATGATAAAGTTATTAAACCACCCAGCACACAATAAAACCCACCCATGATATGTTATTATAAAACCACCCATGATATGTTATTATAAACCACCCATGACACAAAACCCACCCATGATATGTGTTATATATAAACCACTCATGACACAAAACCCACCCATGATATGTTATTATAAACCACCCATGACACAAACACACCCATGATATGTTATTGCAAACCACTAAGACACAAACACACCCATGATATGTTATTATAAAACCACCCATGACACAAACTCCACCCATGATATGTTATTATAAACCACCCAGCGACATAAACCCACCCATGATATGTTATTATAAGCCACCCATTACACAAACTCCACCCATGATATGTTATTATAAAACCACTCATGACACAAACCCACCCATGATATGTTATTATAAAACCACTCATGACACAAACCCACCCATGATATGTTATTATAAACCACCCATGACACAAACACACCTATGATATGTTATTATAAACCACTCATGACACAAACACACCTATGATATGTTATTATTATAAAACCACCCATTATTTCACAAACATACCCATGATATGTTATTATAAAACCACCTTATGACACAAACCCACCCATGATATGTTATTATAAACCACTCATGACACAACCCACCCATGATATGTTATTATAAACCACCCATGACACAAACACACCCATGATATGTTATTATAACCACCCATGACACAAACCCACCCATGATATGTTATTATAAGCCACCCATGACACAAACCCACCCAAGGATATGTTATTATAAACCACCTATGACACAAACACACCCATGATATGTTATTATAAACCACTCATGACACAAACTCACCCATGATATGTTATTATAAACCACCCATGACACAAACACACCCATGATATGTTATTATAAACCACCCATGACAATAAACCTACCCATGATATATGTTATTATAAACCACTCATGACACAAACCCACCTATGATATGTTATTAAAACTCCCATGACACAAACACACCCATGATATGTTATTATAAACCACTTCATGACACAAACACACCTATGATATGTTATTATAAACCACTCATGACACAAACACACCCATGATGTTATTATAAGCCACCCATGACAAACCCACCCATGATATGTTATTATAAGCCACCCATGACACAAACCCACCCATGATATGTTATTATAAGCTACCCATGACACACAAACCCACCCATGATATGTTGCCATAAACCACTCATGAGCCACAAACACACCCATGATATGTTATTATAAACCACTCATGACACAAACCCACCCATGATATGTTAATATAAGCCACCCATGACACAAACCCACCCATGATATGTTATTATAAGCCACCCATGGACACAAACCCACCCATGATATGCTATTATAAGCCACCCATGACACAAACCCACCCATGATATGCTATTATAAACCACTCATGACACAAACACACCCATGATATGTTATTATAAGCCAACGGCGACAATAAACCCACCCATGATATATGTTATTATAAGCCACCCATGACAATGTAAACCCACCCATGATATGTTATTATAAACCACTCATGACACAAACACACCCATGATATGTTATTATAAGCCACTCTCATGACACAAACCCACCCATGTGATATGTTATTATAAACCACCCACGACACAAACACACCCATGATATGTTATTATAAACCACTCATGACACAAACACACCCATGATATGTTATTATAAGCCACTCATGACACAAACACACCCATGATATGTTATTATAAGCCACTCATGACAATAAACACACCCATGATATAAGTTATTATATTTCACCCATGACACAAACCCACCTATGATATGTTATTATAAACCACTCATGACAATGTAAACCCACCCATGATATGTTATTATAAGCCACCTATGACACAAACACACCCATGATATGTTATTATAAACCACTCATGACACAAACACAATCTATGATATGTTATTATAAAACCACCCATGACACAAACCCACCTATGATATGTTATTATAAGCCACTTCATGACACAAACCCACCCATGATATGTTATTATTATAAAACCACTCATGCACACAAAACTCCACCCATGATATGTTATTATAAGCCACTCATGACACAAACACACCTATGATATGTTATTATAAACCACTCATGACACAAACACAATTCCACATGATATGTTATTATAAGCCACTCATGACACAAACACACCCATGATATGTTATTATAAACCACCCATGCAAACCTGCACCCATGATATGTTATTATAAACCACCCATGACACAAACACACCCATGATATGTTATTATAAACCACCCATGACACAAACACACCCATGATATGCTTATTATAAGCCACTCATGACACAAACCCACCCATGATATGTTATTATAAACCACTCATGACACACAAACACAATCTATGATATGTTATTATAAACCACCTATGACACAAACCCACCCATGATATGTTATTATAAAACCACTCATGACACAAACACACCCATGATATGTGTTATTATTATAGGCCACTCATGACAAACACACCTATACATGATATGTTATTATAAACCAATCTATGACACAAACCCACCTTACGATATATGTTATTATAAACCACCTATGACACAAACACACCCATGATATGTTATTATAAACCACCCATGACACACAAACACACCCATGATATGTTATTATAAGCCATCATGACACAAACTCCACCCATGATATATGTTATTATAAACCACTCATGACACAAACCCACCCATGATATGTTATTATACACCCATGACACAAACACACCCATGATATGTTATTATAAGCCACTCATGACAATAAAACACAATCCCATGATATGTTATTATAAGCCACTATGACACAAAATACACCCATGATATGTTATTATAAACCACCTATGACACAACCCACCCATGATATGTTATTATAAGCCACTCATGACACAAACTCCACCCATGATATGTTATTATAAGCCACTCATGACACAAACACACCCATGATATGTTATTATAAAACCACCATGACACAAACACACCCATGATATGTTATTATAAACCACCCATGACACAAACACACCCATGATATGTTATTATAAGCCACTCATGACACAAACACACCCATGATATGTTATTATAAAACCACTCATGACACAAACCCACCCATGATATGTTATTATAAGCCACCATGACACAAACACACCTATGATATGTTATTATAAACCACTCAAGACACAAACCCACCCATGATATGTTATTATAAACCACTCATGACACAAACACACCCATGATATGTTATTATAAGCCACTCATGACACAACCCACCCATGATATGTTATTATAAGCCACCCATGACACAAACCCACCTATGATATGTTATTACAAGCCACCATGACACAAACCCACCCATATATGTTATTATAAACCACCCATGACACAAACACACCCATGATATGTTATTATAGTTACCCATGACACAAACACACCCATGATAGTGCTATTATGCCACTATGACACAAACCCACCCATGATATGTTATTATAAACCACCCACGACACAAACAACACACCCATGATATGCTATTATTATAAACCACTCATGACACAAACACACCCATGATATGTTATTATAAAACCACCCACGACACAAACCCACCCATGATATGTTATTATAAACCACTCATGACACACAAACACACCCATGATATGTTATTATAAACCACCCATGACACAAACCCACCCATGATATGTTATTATAAGCCAATTTCATGACACAAACACACCCATGATATGTTATTATAAAACCACCCATGACACAAACTCCACCTATGATATATGTTTATTATAAACCACCCATGACACAAAACCCACCCATGATATGTTATTATAAGCCACCCATGACACAAACCCTACTCCATGATATGTGTTATTATAAACCACTCATGACACAAACCCACCCATGATATGTTATTATAAACTACCATGACACAAACCCATGATATGTTATTATAAACCACCCGGCGACACAAACACACCTATGATATGTTAATATTATTATGTTACTCATGACACAAACACACCCATGATATGTTATATTATAAAACCACCCATGCACACAAACCCACCCATGATATAAGTTATTATAAGCCACCCATGACACAAACCCACCCATGATATGTTATTATTATAAGCCACTCATGACACAAACCCACCCACATATAAGTTATTATAAACCACCCATGACACAAACACACCCATGATATGTTATTATAAACCACTTCCATGACACAAACCCACCCATGATATGTTATTATAAACCACTCATGACACAAACACACCCATGATATGTTATTATGTTTCACTCATGACACAAACTCCACCCATGATATGTTATTATAAGCCACCCATGACACAACCCACCCATGATATGTTATTACAAGCCACCCATGACACAAACCCACCCATGATATGTTATTATAAACCACCCATGACACAACACACCCATGATATGTTATTATAAGCCACCCATGACAAACACACCCATGATATGTTATTATAAGCCACTATGACACAAACCCACCCATGATATGTTATTATAAACCACCCACGACACAAACACACCCAGATATGTTATTATAAATTACACTCATGACAATAAACACACCCACATATGTTATTATAAACCACCCACGACACAAACCCACCCACATATAAGTTATATTATAAACCACTCATGACACAAACACACCCATGATATGTTATTATAAACCACCCATGACAATAAACCCACCCCATGATATGTTATTATAAGCCACCTACAGACACAAACACACACCCATGATATGTTGAAGAGTAAACCACCCATGACACAAACCCACCCATGATATGTTATTATAAACCACCCATGACAATAAACCCACCCATGAGTATAAGGTCATAAGCCACCCATGACACAAACCCACCCATGATATGTTATTGCAAACCACTCATGACACAAACTCCACCCATGATATGTTATTATAAACCACTCATGACACAAACCCACCCATGATATGTTATTATAGAACCACCCATGACAATAAACACACCTATGATATGTTATTATAAGCTACCTATGACACAAACACACCCATGATATGTTATTATAAAACCACCCATGACACAAACCCACCCATGATATGTTATTATAAGCCACCCATGACACAAACCCACCTACATGATATGCTATTATAAGCCACTCATGACACAAACCCACCCATGATATGTTATTATAAACCACCCATGCACAAACACACCCATGATATGTTATTATAAAACCACTCATGACACAAACTCCACGCATGATATGTTATTATAAGCCATCATGACACAAAACCCACCCATGATATGTTATTATAAACCACTCATGACACAAACCCACCCATGATATGTTATTATAAGCCACTCATGACACAAACACACCCATGATATGTTATTATAAACTACCCATGACACAAACCCACCCATGATATGTTATTATAAACCACCCATAATACGTAGAAACCCACCCATGATATGTTAAGAGTAAACCACTTCCATGACACAAACACACCCATGATATGTTATTATAAACCACTATGATAATAAACTCCACCCAGCATGATATGTTATTATAAGCCACCTTCATGACACAAACCCACCTATGATATGTTATTATAAACCACCCATGACACAAAACTCACCCATGAGATATGTTATTATAAACCACCATGACACAAACACAATCTTACGATATGTTATTATAAAACCACTCATGACACAAACACACCCATGATATGTTATTATAAACCACTTCATGACACAAACACACCCATGATATAAGTTATTATAAACCACTCATGACACAAACCCACCCATGATATGTTATTATAAGCCACTCATGATACAAACCTTACCCATGATATGTTATTATAAACCACTCATGCACACAAACACACCCATGATATGTTATTATAAACCACTCCATGACACAAACCCACCCATGATATGTTATTATAAAACCACTCATGACAAACACACCCATGATATGTTATTATAAGCCACCATGACACAAACCCACCCATGATATGTTATTATAAACCACTCATGACAAAACACACACCCATGATATGTTATTATAAACCACTCTATGACATAAATACACCCATGATATGTTATTATAAACCACTCATGACAAACCCACCTACATGATATATTATAAACCACTATGACACAAACCACCCATGATATGTTATTATTATAAACCACTCATGACACAAACACACCCATGATATGTTATTATAAGCCACCATGACACAAACCCACCCATGATATGTTATTATAAACCACTCATGACAATAAACACACCCATGATATGTTATTATAAAACCACCCATGACACAAACACACCCATGATATATATTATAAGCCACCTATGACACAAACTCCACCCATGATATGTTATTATAGTTACTCATGACACAAACCCACCCATGATATGTGTTATTATAAACCACTCATGACACAAACACACCCATGATATGTTATTATAAACCACCCATGATACAAACCCACCCATGATATGTTATATTATAAGCCACTCATGACAATAAACACACCCATGATATTTACAGGTTACCCATGACACACACCCATGATATGTTATTATAAAACCACTCATGACACAAACCCACCCATGATATGCTATTATAGTTACCTGGCGACACAAACACACCCATGATATGTTATTATAAACCACTCATGACACAAACACACCCATGATATGTTATTATAAACCACTTCATGATAATAAACTCCACCCATGATATGTTATTATAAACCACTATGACAAAACCCACCCATGATATGTTATTATAAACCACTCTGTGACACAAACACACCCATGATATGTTATTATAAACCACTCATGACACAAACCCACCATGATATGTTGCTATAAACCACTCATGACACAAACACACCCATGATATGTTATTATAAACCACTCATGACACAAAATACCCATGATATGTTATTATAAACCACTCATGACACAAACACACCCATGATATGTTATTATAAACCACTCATGACACAAACCCACCCATGATATGTTATTATAAAACCACCCATGACACAAACCCACCCATGATAAGTGCTATTATGTAAACCACTCATGACACAAACACACCCATGATATGTTATTATAAACCACTCATGACACAAACCCACCCATGATATGTTATTATAAGCCACTCATGACACAAACACACCCATGATATGTTATTATAAACCACCCATGACACAAACCCACCCACATATGTTATTATAAAAACCACCATGACACACAAACACACCCATGATATAGTTATTATAAGCCACTCATGACACAAACACACCCATGATATGTTATTATAAACCACCTATGACACAAAACCCACCCACATGATATGTTATTATAAGCCACCCATGACACAAACACACCCATGATATGTGTTATTATAAAACCACCCATGACACAAACCCACCCATGATATGTTATTATAAGCCACTCATGACACAAACACACCTATGATATGTTATTATAAACCAATTGGCGACACAAACACACCCATGATATGTTATTATAAACCACCTATGACAATGTAAACACACCCATGATATGTTATTATAAACCACTCATGACACAAACACACCCATGATGTTATTATAAACCACTCATGACAATAAACCCACCCATGATATGTTATTATTATAAGCCACTCATGACACAAACCCACCCATGATATGTTATTATTATAAAACCACTCATGACAAACCCACCCATGATATATGTTATTATAAACCACTATGACACAAACACACCCATGATATGTTATTATAAGCCACTCATGACACAAACCCATGATATGTTATTATAAGCCACCCATGACACAAAACCCACCCATGATATGTTATTACAAGCCACCCATGACACAAACCCACCCATGATATGTTATTATAAACCACCCATGACACAAACACACACCCATGATATGTTATTGCAAGCCACCCATGACACAAACACACCATGATATGTTATTATAAGCCACTCATGACACAAACTCCACCCATGATATGTTATTATAAACACCCACGACACAAACACACCCATGATATGTTATTATAAACCACTCATGACACAAACACACCCATGATATGTTATTATAAAACCACCCACGACACAAACCCACCCATGATATGTTATTATAAAACCACTCATGACACAAACACACCCATGATATGTTATTATAAACCACCATGACACAAACTCACCCATGATATGTTATTATAAGCCACCTACACAAACACACCCATGATATGTTATTATAAACCACCCATGACACAAACACACCCATGATATGTTATTATAAAACCACTCATGACACAAACACACCCATGATATGTTATTATAAACCACTCATGACACAAACCCACCCACATATGTTATTATAAAACCACCCATGACACAAACCCACCCATGATATGTTATTATAAGCCACCCATGACACAAACCCACCCATGATATGTTATTATAAACCACTCATGACACAAACCCACCCATGATATGTTATTATAAACCACTCAGACACAAAACCCACCTATGATATAAGTTATTATAAACCACCCATGACACAAACACACCCATGATATGTTATTATAAGCTACCTATGACACAAACACACACCCATGATATGTTAGTTATAAACCACCTATGACACAAACCCACCCATGATAAGCAAGTTATTATAAGCCACCCATGACACAAACTCCACCCATGATATGTTATTATAGTTTTCACTCATGACACAAACCCACCCATGATATGTTAGTATAAACTACCTTATGACACAAACACACCCATGATATGTTATTATAAACCACTCATGACACAAACCCACCCATGATATGTGTTATTATAAGCCACTCATGACACAAAACCCACCCATGATATGTTATTATAAACCACACTCATGACACACAAACTCACCCATGATATGTTATTATGCCACTCATGACACAGCCAAACACAATTCCATGATATGTTATTATAAACTTACCTATGACACAAACCCACCCATGATATGTTATTATAAACCACCCATGACACAAACCCACCCATGATGTTATTATAAACCACTCATGACACAAACACACCCATGATATGTTATTATAAACCACCTGCGACACACAAACCCACCCATGATATGTTATTATAAGCCACTCATGACACAAAACCCACCCATGATATGTTATTATAAACCACCCATGACACAAACCCACCCATGATATGTTATTATAAACCACTCATGACACAAACACACCCATGATATGTTATTATAAACCACTCATGACACAAACACACCCATGATATGCTTATTATAAAACCACTCATGACACAAACACACCCATGATATGTTATTATAAACCACTCATGACACAAACCCACCCATGATATGTTATTATAAGCCACTCATGACACAAACCCACCCATGATATGTTATTATAAACCACTCATGATTGTTAAACACACCCATGATATGTTATTATAAAACCACTCATGACACAAACCCACCCATGATATGTTATTATAAACCACTCATGACACAAACACACCCATGATATGTTATTATAAGCCACTCATGACACAAACCCACCCACATGATATGTTATTATAAACCACTATGACACAAACACACCCATGATATGTTATTATAAACCACTCATGACAAACACACCCATGATATGTTATTATAAACGCCTATGACACAAACCCACCCATGATATGTTATTATAAACCACTCATGACATGTAAAACCCACCCATGATATGTTATTATTATAAACTTCACTCATGACACAAACACACCCATGATATGTTATTATAAGCCACTCATGACACAAACCCACCCATGATATGTTATTATAAACACTCATGACACAAACACACCCATGATATGTTAAGTTATAAACCACCTATGACACAAACACACCCATGATATGTTATTATAAGCCACCATGACACAAACCCACCCATGATATGTTATTATAAGCCACTCATGACACAAACCCACCCATGATATGTTATTATAAACCACTATGACACAAACACACCCATGATATGTTATTATAAAACCACCTTATGACACAAAACCCACCCCATGATAGTTATTATAAGCCACTCATGACACACAAAACACACCCATGATATGTTATTATAAGCCACCCATGACATTTAAACACACCCATGATATGTTGTTATAAAACCACTATGACACAAACCCACCCATGATATGTTATTATAAGCCACCCATGACACAAACACACACCCATGATATGTTATTATAAACCACTCATGACACAAACACACCCATGATATGTTATTATAAAACCACTCATGACAACAAACTCCACCCATGATATATGTTATTATAAACCACTCATGACACAAACCCACCCATGATATGTTATTATAAACCACTCATGACACAAACACACCCATGATATGTTATTATAAAACCACTCTCATGCACACAAACCCACCCATGATATGTTATTATGAAACCACTCATGACACAAAACACACCCATGATATGTTATTATAAACCAATTTCATGACAGCAAAACACACCCATGATATGTTATTATAAAACCACTCATGACAATAAACACACCCATGATATGTTATTATAAAACCACTCATGACACAAACTCCACCCATGATATGTTATTATAAACCACCCATGACACAAACCCACCCATGATATGTGTTATTATAAACCACTCATGACACAAACACACCCATGATATGTTATTATAAACCACTCATACACAAACCCACCCATGATATGTTATTATAAGCCACTCATGACAATAAACACACCCATGATATATGTTATTATAAACCACCCATGACACAACCCACCCATGATATGTTATTATAAACCACTCATGACACAAACACACCCATGATATGTTAGTTGAGTAAGCCACTCATGACACAAACACACCCATGATATGTTATTATAAAACCACTCATGACACAAACCCACCCATGATATGTTATTATAAGCTACCCATGACAAAATGTCAATACCCATGATATGTTATTATAAACCACCCATGACACAAACCCACCCATGATATGTTATTATAAGCCACTCATGACACAAACCCACCCATGATATGTTATTATAAACCACTCATGACACAAACACACCCATGATATGTTATTATAAACCACTCATGACACAAACACACCCATGATATGTTATTATAAACCACCCATGACACAAACACACCCATGATATGTTATTATAAACCACTCATGACACAAACACACCCATGATATGTTATTATAAACCACTTCATGACACAAACACAATCTTATGATATGTTATTATAAACCACTCATGACACAAACTCACCCATGATATGTTATTATAAACCACCTTATGACACAAACCCACCCATATGATATGTTATTATAAGCCACTCATGACACAAACACACCCATATATGTTATTATAAACCACTCATGACACAAACTCCACCCATGATATGTTATTATAAGCCACTTCATGACACAAACACACCCATGATATGTGCTATTATAAACCACCTACATGACACAAACCCACCCATTATATGTTATTATGTTTCACCCATGACAATGTAAAACCCACCCATGATATGTTATTATGGGCCACCTCCATGACATTAAATACACCCATGATATGTTAATATAAACCACCCATGACACAAACCCACCCATGATATGTTATTATAAAACCACTATGACACAAACCTACCCATGATGTTATTATAAACCACTCATGACACAAACCCACCCATGATATGTTATTATAAGCCACTCATGACACAAACCCACCCATGATATGTTGTATTATAAACTACTCATGACACACAAACACACCCATGATATGTTATTATAAACCACTCATGACACAAACCCACCCATGATATGTTATTATAAAACCACTCTATGACACAAACACACCCATGATATGTTATTATAAAACCACTTCATGACATAAACTCCACCCATGATATGTTATTATAAACCACTTCATGACAATAAACCCACCCATGATATGTTATTATAAACCACCATGACACAAACACACCCATGATATGTTATTATAAGCCACTCATGACACAAACCCACCCATGATGTTATTATAAAACCTCACCCACGACACAAACCCACCCATGATATGTTATTATGTTTCACCCATGACACAAACACACCCATGATATGTTATTATAAACCACCCATGACACAAACACACCCATGATATGTTATTATAAACCACTCAGCGACACAAACAACACACCCATGATATGTTATTATAAGCCACCCATGACACAAACACACCCATGATATAAGCAGTTTATAAGCCACCCATGACACAAACACACCCATGATATGTTATTATAAACCACTCATGAACAAACACACCCATGATATGTTATTATAAGCCACCCATGACACAAACCCACCCATGATATGTTATTATAAACCAACATGACACAAACCCACCCATGATATGTTATTATAAGCCACCCATGACACAAACCCACCCATGATAAGTGTTATTATAAGCTACTCATGACAATAAACCCACCCATGATATATTATTATAAACCACCCACGACACAAACCCACCCATGATATGTTATTATAAACCACTCATGACACAAACCCACCCATGATATGTTATTATAAGCCACCCATGACACAAACACACCCATGATGTTATTATTATAAACCACCTATGACAATAAAACCCACCCATGATATGTTATTATAAAAACCACCCATGACACAAACCTTACCCATGATATGTTATTATAAACCACCCATGACACAAACCCACCCATGATATGTTATTATAAACCACTCATGACACACAAACCCACCCATGATATGTTATAAAACCACTCATGACAATAAACACACCCATGATATGTTATTATAAAACCACTCAGCGACACAAAACTCCACCCATGATATGTTATTATAAGCGACTCATGACACAAACCCACCCATGATATGTTATTATAGTTACCTATGACAATAAACCCACTCCATGATATGTTATATTATAAGCCACTATGACACAAACCCACCCATGATATGTTATTATAGTTAACTCCACATACCAAACCTTACCCATGATATGTTATTATAGTTACCCATGACACAAACCCACCCATGATATGTTATTATAAGACCGCCATTACAAACCCACCCATGATATGTTATTATAGTTACTCAAGCGACACACAAACTCACCTTATGATATGTGTTATTATAAACCACCTTCCGGCGACACAAACCCACCCATGATATGTTATTATAAGCTACCCATGACAAACCCACCCATGATATGTTATTATAAGCTACTTCATGACAATAAACCCACCCATGATATGTTATTATAATACCCAATGACACAAACCCACCCATGATATGTTATTAAGTTAACACCCATGACACAAACCCACCCATGATATGTTATTATAAGCCACTCATGACACAAACCCACCCATGATATAGTTATTACAAGCCACCCATGACACAAACCCACC
>NW_024718634.1:0-8356 GCF_018991925.1 Homarus americanus
GTACTGCCAGGGGTGGTAGCTCGGTTTCCATTTGCAGATTGCAAATTCTGGTCCACATGGGTGCTCCGAGCATGGTCCTGAGAGCATTGTTTTGAATGACTTCTAGCTTAGCTATTTGGTCTTCTCTCAGTCCAATGAGTGCTGGAGCACTGTAATCTACCAGCGATCTGATGGCGGCTGTGTAGTAGGCTGTGAGCACATGAAGGTTTGCTCCTGCGGATTTGCTGGTGAGCGACCTCATTATATTGTGTCTGCTCTTCGTCCTGTGCCTGAGATACTCGAGTTGCGGCTTGAAGGTGAGTTTCTGGTCAAACCAGATTCCAAGACACTGGTGGGCGTTGGTCCAGACTACCGGCGTGTTTTGTATGGAGAGCAACTTGTCTGGTGTGTTTGTGCAGATGGCCATCGCTTTCGACTTGGCTGGATTTATCTTGAGTCCAAGTCTGTTGCACTCCTCTTCTATAAGTTGGAGTGCGTGTTGCGTGTTGGCTAGTCTGTTCGATCCTCTTACTATAAGCTGTAAGTCGTCTGCATAGCATAGGAGCTTGGCTGTTTGTCTGAAAGGAAGTTTGACTAGATTTTCCATCAGGACATTGAACAGCATTGGACTGAGGATGCTTCCTTGTGGGGTTCCGTTTTCATGGACCCTGTAGCTTGAGGTTGCTCCCTGAAAGCGTACTCGTGCTTCTCTCTGTGTGAGGTAGTTCTGGATCCGAATTCCCCAACCTTCCCTTGGATTTCAGCCACAGAACAATGACCTGGCTTTCCAGGTCGAGGAAGACCACCAGAGCTGGCTTGTTGTCCACTGTGCTGAGTATCTCGGCGATGTTGTTGCCTGTGCCGGTGTTCTCGGTGTAAGCAAAGATGTGAGGGTGTGGGCTGCCTACTTTCCACTTGAGTCGGTTGAGAGCCATTCTTTCTCCCGTCTTCGCTATGCAGCTGAGAAAGGAGATGGGCCTCGGTTTGTCTGGTTCTCTGGGCTTCGGAATGGGCTGTATATCTGCCTTCTTCCATTCCGGTGGGAGTCTTTGTGCTGTCCACGAAGCATTGATGGCTTGCAGCAGAGCCTCGTGTCCGGCTGTACCGGCATGAGAGAGCATGGAGTAGGTTATCCTGTCGGCCCCTGGAGCTGTATCCTTGCTTCGTTTTAGCGACTTCTGGAGTTCTTGCTGGTTGAATGGTCTGTCAGTGTCATCTTCACTGTTGCAGGCCTCTTGGATCATCTGGAGTCTGACCTGTCGCAGACGCCGTTGTGTCTCCTCCGCCTGTCTCGGGAGGTTCTTCGTTGCTGCTCGGTCAGAGAACAGCTTTGCAAGTCTCTCGGCTTCCTCTTCTGGGTTGGGATGAGTTGGTGGTGGTGGTGTTGCCTTCCCAGATGCCCTTCGGATCTGGGCCCACATCTTGCCAAGGGTGGTGTGCTCGTTGAGTTCGGAGCACCACTTGAGCCAGCTTGCGTTTTTAATTTCTTCCTTCTCTTCCCTGGTATCCTTGACTATGACTTGCAGGAGATGTCTGTTTGTTGCCGTGGGATGTCTCCTGTAGTTTCTTCGGGCCATGTTCACTCTGTGGTTGGGTTCTTTCACCCTGGGACAGTAGTACCAGTAATCATTGTACTGTCTTGATGTGGGTTTTGTTTTTGGGATAGCCTCTTCTGCCGCTAGGTGAAACGCCTCGACCAATTGGTGGTGGAGGGTTGTCTCATCCGCGGGTGCTGCGCCGGCCGGCTGTGATTTTTCGCGCCACTGAGCCAGGTGTTTCTTGAAGAGTCCCCAGTCTGCCTTTTGAGTGTTGTATCTCCATCTCGGGGGGGGTGGAGTGGGGAGTTTGTTCACCTTCAGCGTTGTTAGGGTGGCGAAGTGGTCACTGGTCAGCGTGGGGTGTATCTGCCAGGAGGCCAAAGGCTGTAGTGCACTGGAGACGAAGGTTAGATCTAGCCTTCCTCCCCTAGTGTGGGTGGGCTCTCCGGTGTTCAGGAGGCAGATCTCGGGTGTATCTTGAAAGGTGGTGTATAGGTGTAGGCCGTCTTCATTTGTGGGGCTTGCCGAGCTTAGGAAGGGATGATGTGCGTTGAAATCCCCTCCTATGAGTGTGGCGTGGTCGGCGGCCGAAGCAAATAATTGAGTAACCTCCAGAGAGCCCCTTGGGTTCTTGTAGATGTTGTGAACAGTTAATTCCCGTTCTTGGAGGGTTACTTTGACGGCCTGTGTCTCGATGTTTTCCCCACATGGAAATTGCTGCGTGACATCGGCGGAGGGTATGCTTGACTTGACCAAGATCATATATCCTCTTGTTGACGCCTGCGTGAAATGCCTCCTGTATGTTTTGTAACCGCTGAATTTGAAACAGTGGTGTTCTTGTAGAAGTGTTTCTTGTAGCAGTATGATGTCAAGCTTGTCCTTGGCTGCTGCTTCTTGTAGGAGGTGTTTCTTGTTTTTGATGCCCTGAGCATTCCATGTTAGGATGTTCAGGGTGCTGACGTTTTCCACCACTGTTTCATCGGGGACTTCTGGTGGTCCTCGATGGAGATGTCCAAGTTCGATTCCAACTGAATCAGGTCCATGTCTTCGTGTTCTGTGGTTTTTGCCTTCTGGGCCGTGGTTCGGTTCAGGGGAGTTGAAACGTCTAGTTTCTTTCTGGGAGCTGTCGGTATCTTGGGAGCTGTCGGTGTCTTGGGTTCTCTGGTGGCCTTCTTCGGTGTAGAGTGTACCTCGGCTGTTACTCGTGTGCGGACCGGCGTGGCTTCCTCCACTGAGGTGGCTGGAGCTGTGGCGACTTGCCCGAGGACGCTCCCCATGAGTATTTGGAGCTGTGTGGGTTGGATCTTGTGGCCCAGTAGTCCGGCTAGGCCCTCCGCGAAGGTCGTCAGTACATTGGCTAGGTCTGATATGTGTATCATTCCTTCTGGTGCATTGGTGTGTGCTTCTTTTGTCTTTCTCGTGGTTGTCGTTCTCTGCTGCTTGGGTGGCTGAGGTGTGGCTGTAGTGAGGCCAGGAAACTGGGCTGCACTTTGGGTGTTGACTGGCTGAGGAGGTTGTCTGTTGTTTTGGCCTTTGGGTTCCCCACACGAAGGTACTTGGTGGGGCTGGTTTGTAGGCGGTGGGGGCCGGTCTTGCTGCTGGTCGGTTTGCCTGGACCCTCTTTGTTCTCTCGGAGCATCCAGGATTCCAGGCGTGGTGTTTGCCCCCGCAGTTGGCACACTTGGGGGCAATTTTTTCCAGATTTTTCAACTTGGTGAGGCAGGAGTGTGTGCCGTGCTTCTGTGCGCAGACTGCGCAGATTTCCTTGTACGTGCACCTTGTCTGATGGTGCCCGTATTTCTGGCATCTGAAGCACCGCAGGGGCTCTGGGACGAAGGGCCTCACTTCGTATATCCCCCAGGTTTTGAGGTCTATGGAGCTGGGGGGTGAGCCGTAGTGCGTTATGAGCACTTGTTTCGTGGTGGCCGTCTTGTCGGACAGGGGAGAGCATCTCTCGGCTTTTAGGATCTTCGGGTGGTTCTCCAGGGGTTCGAGAGGTAGTTCCTTTGGGTACCGGAGGACTACCGACTTCATCAGTTTCTGGGCGGGGTCTAGCTTGGTTGAAGCAATGGTGGTGGTGTTTTGTAGGTAAGTGTCGAGGGTGGTGGCGGAGTTCTTGTCTTTGGGGTGAACGATCATCTCCCCCTTTAGGTTGGGCCGCACTGAGAACTTGGCCAGTGGGTTTTGCTTTTCCATCTCTGTGACGGCGGCATATGTTGTTTTTGCGTCCGTTTTCGTGATCCGGAATTTTGGCAGTGTCGTTGGAGGTGAGCTGGTGGTGGTGATGGGTGCCTTGGGGGCTGCTTGACAGCAATCGTTTCCCGAAAGGGCACGTCGGCGTTTCTTATTTTCTACCTTCGTCCAATTGTCCTCAGTAGCGGTAGCAGTGGTGGTGGTGGTGGAGGTGGTGGTGGTGGTGGAGTTGTTGGAGGTGGTGGCAGAGTTCCTGCTTTTCAGGGCTTCGTTGAAGGCGCGTAACTGGTCTGCTTTCTCTGTGCGAAGCCTGTCGTGGTTCGGGTCGTCAGGTTGGCGGTTCAGGCGGGGATCGCGGTTAGGAGGGCGTACGCGCTCCATAACCGGGTTGTTGTTGTTGTTGTTGTTGTTGTTGTTGTTGTTTTAGATCCTACCTATTCCGGTTGAGTAAACAGCAAAGGAATTACAGCACTCCCCACTAGCTGGTGGTCGTAGAGTGGTTCCTGAGCTTCTCTCACGGAGCCCCGATTGGGGAAGCCTACTTCCTAGGGTATGTGACTGCTCACTTATAGACGTGAGCTAAGTGTGCCTATTTGGGAAGGATAAGGATTGCGACCCTCTTTCCAGGTGGACCCGCACGATCACGGTTTTCCTGGAAAGACTCGGCTGGGGAGGGTTTTGCTCCGACCCCCTTTCGTGTTCACAATCTCCTGGGAGGGAGGTGAACAGTTACAGGGGGGACCGCAGGACGAATACACTTTTGAGGGTGCAGGTCCCTAGGCCAGAGCGAAAAGGAAAAATGGTAGTAGAAGGAAAAGAGCTCAAACCACGCCGGGAATATCGCGCTATAACTGCTCTCCAGCTGGAGTGTGGGTCACTCACACCACCAGTGGGGAGGGCAAGCTAATGCTCGATAAACCGAGAACGCTCGTGAGTTGTTGTGGACGATGACAGTCGTGGGTGGTCCGGTCCGGGAAGATGGCCAACAATGGTACAAGGGAGAGGGCGGTCTTCAGAGTTCCGGGTCCAGCAGGAGGTCTTGTTGAGAGGTCTTCTTCGTTCAGGAGCGATGTGATGAGGGCGGCCCGGCAGGCGGGCGGGCTTATATACAGACATTCTCCACCTCAGTGGCCACCTCATTGGCCACGAGTGCCGCATGCGTCATCCGCAAGCTACGCCCCACCTCCAAGAGGGAGGGACGGCCTTGGATGAACGATACTACCGCTGCGTCCACAGCACGCCACCTACTCCCACCAAACCGTGGGCGAAGCCACACACTCTCTCTCCCTCACCATGAACGGATACGAGTTTGTTAACGTGGCGCGGATACGTCCGGACACGCCGACCTGCCCCAAGAAACTAAACCTCCTAGTTCTCCAGAAGTTTTTCAGCCACTGATCACTGCAGAAAAGATCACCGCCGAGACATGCCCGCCAACCCAAAGTGGAGAGATCCTGTAGACATCAACGGCATTCCTTTTAAAATGTTTGCCTTCATGTGGGACAACTTGAAGCTGGGTGTAATCTCCCACGCCGAAATTGCCCACATGGACAAAGCAGAGCTGAGTGAGCTCCTCAAGGAGCAGCAGCTCCAAGTTGTGAAGAAGCTGTCCGCCACCACTGCCCTCATCGGACACCACTCCACCCTACCCAAGGAAGCTCAACTGGCGTGGATAACTATGCCAGTCAAGCCCTACTGCAGACCGAAACGGTGTTACAAATGCCAGCACTATGGACACACTGTAAACAAGTGTGAGGCGCAGGAAGACACCTGCTCCATGTGTGGCAGCCCTGGACACCGCTACACGGCCTGCCCCAACACAGAGAAAAAATGCGTTGCCTGTGGTGGCCCACACTCCTCCGCCGACCGGACCTGCCCCAGATGGAAGGAGGAATGCAGGGCAGCCAAGGCTCGTCTTGAGAAAAAACTGAGCTACAAAGAGGCCCTCCTTGCTGTACGCTCCCAAGAAAAGAAAAAACCAGCAGTAAAGAAAAACCAAGAAAAGAAAACTCAACAGAAGCAGCCCACCACACAGAACCAAGAACACCACGTGGCCCGTGGTGCTGAAGCCCACGCGGCCAGTGGTGCTGAAGCCCACGTGGTCAACCTCTCCCTCTCTGAATTCTTCCACACCTATGAGGACTTAAAATACGAGGAGGAAGACGAACAAGAAGACCCAAACACAAACGAATGGACAATTCAAGAGAGCAAGAAGAGGAGGAGAGTGAGAAGAAAATCGACATCAAGCTAAGAAGACCAAGACATCCCCTCCACACAAGAAACCAAAACACATCAAGCCGACCAAGCACTGAACATCCATTGCCCAACCCAACACGCACCTGACGCCTGACCTGACGCTTGACCTGACGCTTGACCTGACGCTAGCCTGGCCTTGTCTTGTCGCCTCCCTGCCGCGTCCAGCCGGGTTGTTGCTGCTGCCCCCATCTTATAATCCCTCACGCAAGCGGTGTTTAGCCACTGCATCTGTTCTCTCCTCCTAAAATTCACTTCAATCCTCCCTTTATTCTTCTCCTGAACCTCCTTCCCCCCTGTCACTAGCATTTTTCGATTCGATTCGGCTAAGCCACACCAGGACCACCTGTAGTAGCATCCACAACAACATGACTGGACGAGGCAAAGGAGGCAAGGGACTTGGAAAGGGTGGCGCCAAGCGTCATCGTAAGGTGCTTCGTGACAACATCCAGGGTATCACCAAGCCCGCCATTCGTCGTCTAGCTCGGCGTGGAGGTGTTAAACGTATATCCGGCCTCATCTACGAGGAGACCCGCGGCGTCCTCAAGGTGTTTCTGGAGAACGTCATCCGTGACGCCGTCACCTACACCGAGCACGCAAAAAGGAAGACCGTCACCGCCATGGATGTGGTGTATGCCCTGAAACGGCAGGGCTGCACCCTTTATGGTTTTGGTGGTTAATCAACCTGATGGACGGGCGCACACCACCACCACCACCACGACAAACAAATATACGGACCTAATTTTAGGTCCACATTTAAATCGCTAAAGAGTTGGTTAGACACTGAGTAAATCGTTGAAAATATATCCAATCACATGATCCTCTCTAATTCTGGACTTGTGGTATGAGTATAGGTTGTGTGTGAACGTGTTGGAACCACTTCCTAATAATTGTCAGTCAGTCAGTCAACATTCACCTAACTTCCTGTAGCGTCACCGAACCTCACGAAATGTAACCCAATGTAGTTTATAATCTATCCTAACATGACATAACATAACCACGCACTATATTACTTCGGTAAGAGTAATGAGTTTTAATACGCAAAGTTGCAGTTAGCATTCATTCATACATACATACATACATACATACATACATACATACATACATAACATGCTAGTGGCAGGGGGGATTGAAGTGAATTTTAGGAGGATAGAATAGGTGCAGTAGCTAAACAGCGCTTGCGTGAGGGACTTTAAGCAGCAACTCGCCTGGATGCGGCAGGATAGAGTCAGGTCAAGCGTCCGGTGCATGTTGGGTTCCGCCATGGTTTCTCAGTGTTTGGTCGGCTTGATTGTGTGTGTTGTTTTCTTGTTTGGAGGAAATGTCTTGGTATTCTTCTTCTTAGCTTGAAGTTGATTTTCTTCTAACTCTTCTCCTCTTGTTGTTCGTCTTCCCCGTGTCTGCTATCATTCTGTAAAGACTCTATATATGTATGTAGGTATGAGTGAGTAACAGTTGCCGGTTACAGTGATACTTCATATTCGCTGGTGTTGTACTGTATGGCTTCGGTATTTCTTAATATACAAACGGCACCGTTAGGGGATTAAGGTATTTAAAAACCAGCCTACATTACTTATATATAGAAATAGATAATGTGGCTTGGACAATAATGACGACTACTCTCTCCTACCTAACCCAAACAAGGGCTTTTCGAAAGTATACATTGGACACAATTGACTTAGTACATACATTGGTGGTTTAACAAAAGCCCTCATTAGAGAAAGGTGAAGGAGCACACAGTGAACATACAGATTAATGTTTGCACGCATAGATCATGTAAGGTGAGGTGTTGAACACCAGACACGTAGTGTAGTAACTCCCTCACAGATGGCGTTATGAGGGGCCTGATGATGTAGCAGTTACCTCACAGATGGTGTTATGAGGAACTTCACATGATGATGCTGTAGCAAAACATTCACTACGGGGTGTCGTAGCATCTTGGGGACACCACGTGGTCCACATGACTCACTCATTCAAGTGGGTGAGGTGTGGTCCCAGGCCTCTCTATCGTGGAGTCTCAGGGGAAGTATAACCGGGTACCTGGGACCTCACTGTGTGAAGGTGGTTAGCTAGCTTGGGTAAGACTCAACTGCCGAGTTGTTTTTCACTGAGTTAAGCACTGTTCACCACTATTCATCATTGGTTCCATTCCTTTGCCAAATGAGATAGTACCTTATGGCAAGAACTTGTTGATAGTCGGCTGGGGAGGAGGGTTCAGGGGAGTGAGTTGGTATGGGCCAACATATAAATAATAATAATAATAATAATAATAATTAACGGTTTATTGAAAGAGCTTGGCAGCCAGAAGACTGAAAATATACAGTTACATATTTGGGGAATGGGTTACGAATTACAAATAATATACAAGTAACATGAGTGACAAAAATAAGACA
>NW_024718635.1:0-20925 GCF_018991925.1 Homarus americanus
ACAAAGGCTCCAAATTGAAAGATACCTGTCCAAAATAACAAATTCCCCTGATCGAGTATAACAAATTCCCCTGATCGAGTATAACAAAGTCCCCAAATTGAGTATAACAAAGCCCCCTCGTCGAGTATAACAAAGTCCCCTGGTCGAGTATAACAAAGTCCCTTGTTCGAGTATAACAAAGCCCTCTGATCGAGTACAACAAAGCCCCCTCATCGAGAATATAAAAGCCCTCTGGTCGAGTATAACAAAGTCCCATTATCGAGTGTAACAAAGGCCCCTGATCGAGTATAACAAAGGCCCCCTAATCGAGTACAACAAAGTACCCTGATCGAGTAAAACAAAGTCCACTAATCGAGAATAACAAAGTCCCCTGATCGAGTATAACAAAGTCCCCTGGTCGAGTATAACAAAGTCACTAATTGAGTATAGCAAAGCCACCTGATCGAGTAAAACAAATTCCCCTGATCGAGTATAAGAAAGTCCCTGATCGAGTATAACAAAGCCACCCTGGTCGAGTATAACAAAGTCCCCTGGTCGAGTATAACAAAGTGCCCTGATCGAGTATAACAAAGCCCCCTCATCGAGTTTAACAAAACCCCCTAATCGAGTATAACAATGTCCCCTGATCGAGTATAACAAAGTCCCATGATCGAATATATCAAAGGCTACTTATCGAGCATAACAAAGGCCCCTGGTCGAGTATAACAAAGTCCCCTGATCGAGTATAACAAAGTCCCTTGATCGAGTATAACAAAGTCCCCTGATCGAGTATAAGAAAGGCCCCTGATCGAGTATAACAAAGGCCACTAATCGAGTATAACAAAGTCCTCTGATCGAGTATAACAAATTCCCCTGATCGAGTATAACAAAGTTCCCTGATCGAGTATTACAAAGCCCCCTGATCGAGTATAACAAAGTCCCCTTGTCGAGTATAACAAAGTTCCCTGATCGAATATAGCAAAGCCCTCTAATCGAGTATAGCAAAGCTCCCTGATCGAGTATAAAAAAAGCCCCCTGGTCGAGTATAACAAAGTCCCCTGGTCGAGTATAACAAAGTCCCATTATCGAGTATAACATAGGCCCCTGATCGAGTATAACAAAGGCCCCTAATCGAGTGTAACAAAGTCCTCTGATCGACTATAACAAAGTCCCCTGGTCAAGTATAACAAATTCCCGTGATCGAGTATAACAAATTCCCCTGATCGAGTATAACAAAGCCCCCTGATCCAGTATAACAAAGTCCCCTGGTCGAGTATAACAAAGTCCCCTGATCGAGTATAACAAAACCCTCTGATCGAGTATAACAAAGCCCCCTGATCGAGTATAAAAAAAGCCCCCTGGTCGAGTATTACAATGTCCCTTGGTCGAGTATAACAAAGTCCCATTATCGAGTATAACAAAGTCCCTGTTCTAGTATAAGAAAGTCCCCTGATCGAGTATAACAAAATCCCCTGGTCGAGTATAACAAAGTCCCCTGATCGAGTATAACAAAGTCCCATGATCGAGTATAACAAAGTCCCATAATCAGAATAACAAAGTCCCCTGATCGAGTATAACAAAGTCCCCTGTTCTAACAAATTCCCTTGATCGAGTATAACAAAGTCCCGCAATCGAGTATAACAAAGTCCCCTGATCGAGTATAACAAAGGCCCCTGGTCGAGTATAACAAATTCCCCTGATCGAGTATAATAAATTCCCCTGATCGAGTATAATAAAGTTCCCTGATTGAGTATAACAAAGCCCACTCATTGAGTATAACAAAGTCCCCTGGTCGAGCATAACAAAGTCCTCTGATCGAGTATAACAAACTACTCTGATCGAGTATAACAAAGCCACCTGATTGAGTATGAAAAAAGCCCCTTGGTCGAGTATAATAAAGTCCCCTGGTCGAGTATAACAAAGTCCCATTATCTAGTAAAACAAAGGCCCCTGATCGAGTATAACAAAGCCACCTGATTGAGTATGAAAAAAGTCCCCTGGTCGAGTATAACAAACTCTCCTGGTCGAGTATAACAAAGTCCCATTATCGAGTATAACAAAGTCCCTGTTCTAGTATAACAAACTCCCCTGATCGAGTATAATAAAGTCCCTTGGTCGAGTATAACAGAGTCCCTTGATCGAGTATAACAAAGTCCTTGATCGAGTATAACAAAGCCCCCTGGTCGAGTATAACAAAGTCCCCTGGTCGAGTATAACAAAGCCCCCTCATCGAGTTTAACAAAACCCCCTGATCGAGTATAAAAAAGCTCCCTGGTCGAGTATAACAATGTCCCCTGGTCGAGTATAACAAAGTCCCATGATCGAATGTAACAAAGGCTTCTTATCGAGCATAACAAAGGCCCCTGGTCGAGTATAACAAAGTCCCCTGATCGAGTATAATAAAGTCCCCTGATCGAGTATAACAAAGTCCCCTAATCGAGAATAAGAAAGGCCCCTAATTGAGTATAACAAAGTCCTCTGATCAAGTATAACAAATTCCCCTGATCGAGTATAACAAAGCTCCCTGATCGGGTATTACAAAGCCCCCTCATCGAGTATAACAAAGTCCCCTGGTCGAGTATAACAAACTCCCCTGATCGAATATAACAAAGCCCTGTGATCGAGTATAGCAAAGCCCCCTGATCGAGTATAATAAAAGCCCCTTGGTCGAGTATAACAAAGTCCCCTGGTCGAGTTTTACAAAGTCCCATTATCTAGTAAAACAAAGGCCCCTGATCGAGTATAACAAAGCCCTCTGATCGAGTATAACAAAGCCTCCTCATCTAATATAAAAAAGCCCTCTGGTCGAGTATAACAAAGTCCCCTGTCCAAAAAATAACAAATTCCCCTGATCGAGTATAACAAAGTCCCCTTATCGAGTATAACAAAGTCCCGTAATTGAGTATAACAAAGCCCCTCGTCGAATATAACAAAGTTCCCTGGTCGAGTATAACAAAGTCCCCTGATCGAGTATAACAAAGCCCTTTGACCGAGTACAACAAAGCTTCCTCATTGAGTATAAAAAAGCCCTCTGGTCGAGTATAACAAAGTCCCATTTTCGAGTGTAACAAAGGCCCCTGATCGAGTATAACAAAGGCCCCCTAATCGAGTACAACAAAGTACCCTGATCGAGTATAACAAAGTCCCCTGATCGACTATAACAAAGTCCCCTGGTTGAGTATAATAAAGTCCACTGATTGAGTATAACAAAGCCTCCTGATCGAGTATAACAAAGTACCCTGATCGAGTATAACAAAGTCCCCTGGTCGAGTATAACAATGTCCCCTGATTGAGTATAACAAAGCCCCCTGATCGAGTAAAACAAGTTCCCTTGATCGAGTATAACAAAGTCCCTGATCGAGTAAAACAAAGCCCCCTGGTCGAGTATAACAAAGTCCCCTGGTCGAGGATAACAAAGTCCCCTGATCGAGTCTAACAAAGCCCCCTCATCGAGTTTAACAAAACCCCCTGATCGAGTATAAAAAAGCTCCAGGGTCGAGTATAACAATGTCCCCTGGCCGAGTAGAACAAAGTCCCATGATCGAATATAACAAAGGCTCCTTATCGAGAATAACAAAGTCTCCTGGTCGAGTATAACAAAGTCCCCTGATCGAGTATAACAAAGTCCCTTGATCTTTTATAAGAAAGTCCCCTGATCGAGTATAAGAAAGGCCCCAGAACGAGTATAACAAAGTCCCCTGATCGAATATAACAAAGCCCTCTGATCGAGTATAGCAAAGCCCCCTGATCGAGTATAAAAAAAGCCCCCTGGTCGAGTATAACAATGTCCCCTGGTCGAGTATAACAAAGTCCTATTATCGAGTATAACATAGGCCCCTGATCGAGTATACCTAAGGCCCCTAATCGAGTATAACAAAAACCCCTGATCGACTATAACAAAGTCCTCTGGTCGAGTATAACAAATTCCCCTGATCGAGTATAACAAAGCCCTCTGATCGAGTATAACAAAGCCCCCTGATCGAGTATAAAAAAGCCCCCTGGTCGAGTATAACAATGTCCCCTGGTCGAGTATAACAAAGTCCCATTATCGAGTATAACAAAGTCCCTGTTCTTGTATAACAAAGTCCCCTTTTCGAGTATAACAAAGTCCCCTGGTCGAGTATAACAAAGTCCCCTGATCGAGTATAACAAAGTCCCATGATCGAGTATAACAAAGTCCCATAATCAGAATAACAAAGTCCCCTTATCGAGTATAACATAGTCCCCTGTTCTAGTAAAACAAAGTCCCTTGATCGAGTATAAGAAAGTCCCGTAATCGAGTATAACAAAGTCCCCTGATCGAGTATAACAAAGGTCCCTGGTCGAGTATAAGAAATTCCCCTGATCGAGTAAAACAAATTCCCCTGATCGAGTATAACAAAGTTCCCTGATCGAATATAACAAAGCCCCCTGATCGAGTATAACAAAGTCCCCTGGTCGAGCATAAGAAAGTCCCCTGATCGAGGATAACAAAGCCCTCTGATCGAGTATAACAAAGCCCCCTGTTTGAGTATGAAAAAAGCCCCCTGGTCGAGTATAACAAACTACCCTGGCTCAGTATAACAAAAGTCCCATTATCGAGTATAACAAAGTCCCTGTTTTAGTATAACAAAGTCCCTTGATCGAGTATAATAAAGTCCCCTTGTCGAGTATAACAGAGTCCCTGATCGAGTATAACAAAAGTCCCATGATCGAGTATAACAAAAGTCCTGGATCGAGTATAACAAAGCCCCTGGTCGAGTATACCAAAGTCCCCTGGTCGAGTATAAGAAAGCCCCTCATCGAGTTTAACAAAACCCCTGGATCAAGTATAAAAAGCTCCCCTGGTCGAGTATAACAATGTCCCTGGTCGAGTATAACAGTCCCATGTATCGAATGTAACAGCGTCTTTATCGAGCATAACAGCGCCCCTTGGTCGAGTATAACAAAGTCCCCTGATCGAGTATAACAAAGTCCCCTGATCGAGTATAACAAAGTCCCCTGATCGAGAATAAGAAAAGCCCCTAATCGAGTATAACAAAGTCCTCTGATCGGGTATAACAAATTCCCCTGATCGAGTATAACAAAGTTCCCTGATGGAGTATTACAAAGCCCCCTGATCGAGTATAACAAACTGCCCTGGTCGAGTATAACAAAGTTCCCTGATCGAATATAACAAAGTCCTGTGATCGAGTATAGCAAAGCCCCCTGATCGAGTATAAAAAAGCCCCCTGGTCGAGTATAACAAAGTCCCCTGGTCGAGTATAACAAAGTCCCATTTTCGAGTGTAACAAAGGCCCCTGGTAGAGTATAACAAACTCCCCTGATCGAGTATAACAAAGTCACCTGATCGAGCATAACAAAGTCCCCTTATCGAGTATAACAAAGTCCCTTGATCGAGTATAACAAAGTCCCATGATTGAGTATAACAAAGTCCCATAATCAGAATAACAAAGTCCCCTGATCGAGTACAAATAAAGCTTCCCTATTATATAAAAAGCCCCTCTATCTATATAACAAAGTCCCATTTTCGAGCCCATGATCGAATGTAACAAAGGCTCCTTATCGAGCATAACAAAGCCCCTAATCGAGTATATAACAAAGTCCTCTGATCAAGTATAACAAATTCCCTGATCGAGTATAACAAAGCTCCCTGATCGGTATTACAAAGCCCCCTCATCGAGTATAACAAAGTCCCCTGGTCGAGTATAACAAAGTCCCTGATCGAGTATAACAAAGCCCTTTGATCGAGTGCAACAAAGCTTCCTCATTGAGTATAAAAAGCCTCTGGTCGAGTATAACAAAGTCCCATTTTCGAGTGTAAAGGCCCTGATCGAGTATAACAAAGGCCCCTTAATCGAGTACAACAAAGAACCCTGATCGGTATAACAAAGTTCCTGGTTGAGTATAACAAAGTCCACTGATTGAGTATAACAAAGCCTCCTGATCGAGTATAACAAAGTCCCTTGATCGAGTATAACAAAAGTCCCTGGTCGAGTATAACAATGTCCCTGATTGAGTAACAAAGCCCTGATCGAGTAAAAACAAATTCCCTTTGATCGAGTATTACAAAGCCCCTGATCGAGTATAACAAAGTCCCCTTGTCGAGTATAACAAAGTCCCTGATCGAATATAACAAAGCCCTGATCGAGTATAGCAAAGCCCACTGATCGAGAATAAAAAGCCCTGGTCGAGTATAAATGTCCCCTGGTCGAGTGGAAAGTATAACAAAGTCCTATTATCGAGTATAACATAGGCCCCTGATCGAGTATAAATAAGGCCCCTAATCGAGTATAACAAAGTCCCTCTCTGATCGACTATAACAAAGTCCCCTGGTCGAGTATAACAAATTTCCTGATCGAGTATAATAAAGCCCTCACCAGTATAAGAAAGCACCCTGATCGAGTATAATAAAGCCCTCTGATCGAGTATAAGAAAGCCCCCTGACTGAGTATAAAAAGCCCCTGGTCGAGTATAAGAATGTCCCTGGTCGAGTATAACAAAGTCCCATTATCGAGTATAACAAAGTCCCATGACGAGTATATAACAAAGTCCCACAATCAGAATAACAAAGTCCCCTGACGAGTATAACAAAGTCCCGTGTTCTAGTAAAACAAAGTCCCTTGATCGAGTATAAGAAAGTCCTGCAATCCAGTATAACAAAGTCCCCCTTCTGACGAGTATAACAAAGGCCCCTGGTCGAGTATAAGAAATTCCCCGATCGATAAACAAATTATGTAAAGTTCCCTGATCGAATATAACAAAGCCCCCTGAGTATAACAAAGTCCCCTTGGTCGAAAGCATAAGAAAGTCCCCTGATCGAGGATAACAAAGCCCTGACTATATAACAAAGCCCCCTCTGTTTGAGTATGAAAAGCCCCTGGTCGAGTATAACAAACTACCCTGCTGAGTATAACAAAACCCATTATCGAGTATAACAAAGTCCCTGTTCTGGGTATAACAAAGTCCCCTGATCGAGTATAATAAAGTCCCCTGGTCGAGTGCTAACAGAGTCCCCTGATCATATAACAAAGTCCCATGATCGAGTATAACAAAGTCCTTGGATTGAGTATAACAAAGCCCCTGGTCGTGTATAACAAAGCCCCCCCAATGAGTTTAACGTGTCCCCTGATTGAAAGTATGTAAAGCTCCCTGGTCGAGTATAACAATGTCTCGTCAGAGTATACAGTCCCATGATCGAATGTAACAAAGGCTCTTATCGAGCATAACAAAGGCCCCTGGTCGAGTATAACAAAGTCCCCAGATCGAGTATAATAAAGTCCCCTGATCGAGTATAACAAAGTCCCCTGATCGAGAATAAGAAAGGCCCCAATCGAGTATAAATAAGTCCTCTGACTGCTATAAATTTCTGATCGAATAGCCCTGATCGGGTATTACAAAGCCCCCTTTCATCGAGTATAACAAAGTCCCCTGGTCGAGTATAACAAAGTCCCCTGATCGAATATAATAAAGTTCTGCATCATATAGCAAAGCCCTGATCGAGTATAAAAGACTCTTGTCAGAGTAAAACAAAGTCCCCTGGTCGAGTATAACAAAGTCCCATTATCTAGTAAAACAAAGGCCCTGATCGAGTATAACAAAGCCCTCTGATCGAGTATAACAAAGCCTCACTTAGTATAAAAAGCCCTCTGGTCGAGTATAACAAAGTCCCCTGTCCAAAAAATAAATTAACCTGATCGAGTATAACAAAGTCCCCTGATCGAGGCAACAAAGCCCTTTTGATCGAGTACAACAAAGCTTCCTCATTGAGTATAAAAGCCCCTTGGTCAGAGTATAACAAAGTCCCATTGAGTAAAAATAAAGGCCCCATCTAGTATAACAGCGTCCCCTAATCAGTACAACAGTACCCTGACTGAGTATAACAAAGTCCCCTGATCGAGTATAACAAAGTCCCCTGGGTTGAGTATAACAAAGTCCACTGATTGAGTATAACAAAGCCTCCTGATCGAGTATAACAAAGTCCCCTTGATCGAGTATAACAAAGTCCCTGGTCGAGTATGACAAAACCCCCGATCGAAAGAGTATAAAAAGCTCCCCTTGGTCGAGTATAACAATGTCCCCTGGTTGTCGAGTATAACAAAAGTCCCATGATCGTAACAAAGGCTCCTTATCGAGCATAACAAAGGCCCCTGGTCGAGTATAACAAAGTCCCCTGATCGAGTATAATAAAGTCCCCTGATCGAGTATAACAAAGTCCCCTGATCGAGAATAAGAAAGGCCCCTTAATCGAGTATAACAAAGTCCCTGATCAGTAACAAATTCTGATCGAGTATAATAACAAAGCTCCCTGATCGGGTATTACAAAGCCCCTCATCGAGTATAACAAAGTCCCTGGTCGAGTATAACAAAGTCCCCTGATCGAATATAACAAAGCCCTGTGATCGCATAGCAAAGCCCCTGATCGAGTATAAAAAGCCCCTTGGTCGAGTATAACAAAAATCCCTGGTCGAGTATAACAAAGTCCCATTATCTAGTAAAACAAAGGCCCCTGATCGAGTATAACAAAGCCCCCTGATCGAGTATAAGAAAGCTTCCTCATCAAGTATAAAAAGCCCTCTGGTCGAGTATATATAACAAAGTCCCCTGTCCAAAAATAACAAATTCCCCTGATCGAGTATAACAAAGTCCCCTATCGAGTATAACAAAAGTCCCGTAATTATATAACAAAGCCCCCTGTCGAATATAACAAAGTCCCCTGGTCGAGTATAACAAAAGTCCCCTGATCGAGTATAACAAAGCCCTTGATCGAGTGCAACAAAGCTTCCTCATTGAGTATAAAAGCCCTCTTTGTCATATAACAAAACCCATTTTCGGAGTGCAACAGCACCCTGAAAAGTCCCTGATCGAGTATAACAAAGCCCCCTTACCGAGTTTAACAAAACCCCTGATCGAGTATAAAAGCTCCCTGGTCGAGTATAACAATGTCACCTGGCCGAGTAGAACAAAAGTCCCAGCGATCGAATGTAACAAAGGCCCTTATTGAGCATAACAAAAGGCCCCTGGTCGAGTATAACAAAGTCCCCTGATCGAGTATACCAAAGTCCCCTGATCTTTTATAAGAAAGTCTCCCTGATCGAAAAGTATAAGAAAGGCCCCAGAACGAGTATAACAAAGTCCCTCTGGTCGAGTATAACTAAGTCTCTGATCGAGTATAACAAATTCCCCTTGTCGAGTATAAACAAAAGTCCCCTGATCGAATATAATAAAGCCCTCTGATCGAGTATAGCAAGCCCCCTGATCGAGTATAAAAGCCCCTTGGTCGAGTATAACAAAGTCCTGGTCGAGTATAACAAAGTCCCATTATCTAGTAAAAAAAAAAAACCTGGTCGAGTATAACAATGTCCCTGGTCGAGTATAACAAAGTCCTATTATCGAGCATATAACATAGGCCCCTGATCGAGTATAAATAAGGCCCTAATCGAGTATATGCTAACAAAGTCCTCTGACTGACTATAACAAAGTCTGGTTGGTCGAGTATAACAATTCCCCTGATCGAGTATAATAAAGCCCTGATCGAGTATACAAAGCCCCTGATCGAGTATAATAAAGCCCCTCTGATCGAGTATAAGAAAGCCCTGACGAGTATAAAAAGCCCCCCTGGTCGAGTATAAGAATGTCCCCTGGTCGAGTATAACAAAGTCCCATTATCGAAAGTATAACAAAGTCCTGCTCTGTATAACAAAGTCCTTACCTGAGTATAACAAATTCTGATCGAGTATACCAAAGCTCCTGATCGGGTATTACAAAGCCCTCATCGAGTATAACAAAGTCCCTGGTCGAGTATAACAAAAGTCCCCTGATCGAATATAACAAAGCCCCCTGTGATCGAGTATAGCAAAGCCCCTGATCGAGTATAAAAGCCCCTTTGGTCAGAGTATAAATTAAAGTCCCTGGTCGAGTATAACAAAGTCCCATTATCTAGTAAAACAAAGGCCCCTGATCGAGTATATAACAAAGCCCCTGACTGAGTATACCAAGTTCCCCATCACTATAAAAGCCCTCTGGTCGAGTATATAAAAGTCCACTGTCCAAAATAAATGCCCCTGATCGAGTATAACACATTCCCCTGGTCGAGTATAACAAAGTCCCCTGATCGAGTATAACAAAGCCCTCTGATCGAGTATAACAAAGCCCCCCTGATCGAGAATAAAAAAAGCCCCCTGGTCGAGTATAACAATGTCCCCTGGTCGAGTATAACAAAGTCCCATTATCGAGTATAACAAAGTCCCTGTTCTAGTATAACAAACTCCCCTGATCGAGTATAACAAAGTCCCCTGGTCGAGTATAACAAAGTCCCCTGATCGAGTATAACAAAGTCCCATGATCGTGTATAACAAAGTCCCATAATCAGAATAACAAAGTCCCCTGATCGAGAATAACAAAGTCCCCTGTTCTGGTATAACATAGTCCCTTGATTGAGTATAACAAAGTCCCGTAATCGAGTATAACAACGTCCCCTGATCGAGTATAACAAAGGCCCCTGGTCGAGTATAACAAATTCCCCTGATCGAGTATAACAAATTCCCCTGATCGAGAATAACAAATTTCTCTGATCGAGTATAACAAAGCCCCCCTCATCGAGTATAACAAAGTCCCCTGGTCGAGCATAACAAAGTCCCCAGATCGAGTATAACAAAGCCCTCTGATCGAGTATAAGAAGGCCCCAGAACGAGTATAACAAAGTCCCCTGGTCGAGTATAACAAAGTCCTCTGATCGAGAATAACAAATTCTGATCGAAAGTATAAATAAAGTTCCCTGATCGAAAGCATTACAAAGCCCTGATCGAGTACAGTGTCCCTTGGTCGAAAGTATAACAAAAAGTCCCCTGATCGAATATAACAAAGCCTCTGATCGAAAGTACAGCAAAGCCCTGATCGAGACAAGAAAAGCCCCTGGTCAGAAAGTATATAACAATGTCCCCTGGTCGAGTATAACAAAGTCCCACATCGAAAGTATAACATAGGCACCTAATCGAGTATAACTAAGGCCCTAATCGAGTATAACAAAGTCCCTGATCGACTATAACAAAGTCCCCTGGTCGAGTATAACAAATTCCCCTGATCGAGTATAATAAAGCCCTCTGATCGAGTATAAGAAAGCCCCCTGATCGAGTATAATAAAGCCCTCTGATCGAGTATAAGAAAGCCCCCTGATCGAGTATAAAAAAAGCCCCCTGGTCGAGTATAAGAATATCCCCTGGTCGAGTATAACAAAGTCCCATTATCGAGTATAACAAAGTCCCTGTTCTTGTATAACAAAGTCCCCTGATCGAGTATAACAAAGTCCCCTGGTCGAGTATAACAAAGTCCCCTGATCGAAAGTATAACAAAAGTCCCATGATCGAAGCTTAACAAAGTCCAACAATCAGAATAACAAAGTCCCCTGATCGAGTATAACAAAGTCCCTTTTCAGTAAAACAAAGTCCCTTGGATCGAGTATAACAAAGGCCCTGGTCGAGAGAACAAATTCCCTGATTGAGTATAAATAAATTCCCTGATCGAGTATAACAAAGTTCTGATCGAGTATAACAAAGCCCCCTGATCGAGTATAACAAAGTCCCCTGGTCGAGCATAACAAAGTCCCCTGATCGAGGATAACAAAGCCCTCTGATCGAGTAAAAAAAAGCCCCCTGATTGAGTATGAAAAAAGCCCCCTGGTCGAGTATAACAAAGTCCCCTGGTCGAGTATAACAAAGTCCCATTATCGAGTATAACAAAGTCCGTGTTCCAGTATAACAAAGTCCCCTGAACGAATATAATATAGTCCCCTGGTCGAGTATAACAAAGTCCCCTAATCGAGTATAACAAAGTCCCATGATCGAGTATAACAAAGTCCTTGATCGAGTATAACAAACCCCCTGGTCGAGTATAACAAAGTCCCCTGGTCGAGTATAACAAAGCCCCCTCATCGAGTTTAACAAAACCCCTTGATCGAGTATAAAAAAGCTCCCTGGTCGAGTATAACAATGTCCCCTGGTTGAGTATAACAAAGTCCCATAATCGAATGTAACAAAGGCTCCTTATCGAGCATAACAAAGGCCCCTGGTCGAGTATAACAACGTCCCCTCATCGAGTATAATAAAGTCCCCTGATCGAGTATAACAAAGTCCCCTGATCGAGAATAAGAAAGGCCCCTAATCGAGTATAACAAAGTCCTCTGATCAAGTATAACAAATTCCCCTGATCGAGTATAACAAAGCTCCCTGATCGGGTATTACAAAGCCCCTCATCGAGTATAACAAAGTCCCCTGGTTGAGTATAACAAAGTCCCCTAATCGAATATAACAAAGCCCTGTGATCGAGTATAGCAAAGCCCCCTGATCGAGTATAAAAAAGCCCCCTGGTCGAGTATAACAAAGTCCCCTGATCGAGTATAACAAAGTCCCATGATCGACTATAACAAAGTCCCATAATCAGAATAACAAAGTCCCCTGATCGAGCATAACAAAGTCCCTGTTCTATAGTATAACAAAGTCCCTTGATCAGGTATAACAGTCCGTAATCGAGGTATAACAAAGTCCCTGATCCCGAAATTATAAAAAGGCCCTGGTTGAAATTATAACAAATTCCCTGATCCGGAAGGTATAACAAAGTTCCTGATCGAGTATAACAAAGCCCCCTCATTGAGTATAACAAAGTCCCCTGGTCGAGCGTAACAAATCCCCTGATCGAGTATAACAAAGCCCTCTGATCGAGTATAACAAAGCCCCCTGATTGAGTATGAAAAATGCCCCCTTGTCGAGTATAACAAAGTCCCCTCGTTGAGTATAACAAAGTCCCATTATCGAGTAAAACAAAGGCCCCTGATTGAGTATAATAAAGGCCCCTGGTCGAGTATAACAAAGTCCCTTGATCGAGTTTAACAAAGTCACCTGATCGCGTATAACAAAGTCCCCTGATCGAGTATAACAAAGTCCCCTAATTGAGTATAACAAAGTACCCTGATCGAGTATAGCAAAGTCCTCTGATCGAGTATAACAAAGCCCCCTCATCGAGTATAGAAAAGCCCTCTGGTCGAGTATAACAAAGTCCCATGATCGAGTATAACAAAGCCCCAAATCGAGTATAACAAAGGCTCCTCTCCATAAAATAACACATTCCCCTGATCGAGTATAACAAAGTCCCCTGATCGATTATAACAAAGTCCCCTGGTCGAGTACAACAAAGTCCCCTGATCGAGTATAACAAAGCCCTCTGATCGAGTATAACAAAGCCCCCCTGATCGAGAATAAAAAAAGCCCCCTGGTCGAGTATAACAATGTCCCCTGGTCGAGTATAACAAAGTCCCATTATCGAGTATAACAAAGTCCCTGTTCTAGTATAACAAACTCCCCTGATCGAGTATAACAAAGTCCCCTGGTCGAGTATAACAAAGTCCCCTGATCGAGTATAACAAAGTCCCATGATCGTGTATAACAAAGTCCCATAATCAGAATAACAAAGTCCCCTGATCGAGAATAACAAAGTCCCCTGTTCTGGTATAACATAGTCCCTTGATTGAGTATAACAAAGTCCCGTAATCGAGTATAACAACGTCCCCTGATCGAGTATAACAAAGGCCCCTGGTCGAGTATAACAAATTCCCCTGATCGAGTATAACAAATTCCCCTGATCGAGAATAACAAATTTCTCTGATCGAGTATAACAAAGCCCCCCTCATCGAGTATAACAAAGTCCCCTGGTCGAGCATAACAAAGTCCCCAGATCGAGTATAACAAAGCCCTCTGATCGAGTATAACAAAGCCCCCTGATTGAGTATGAAAAAAGCCCCCTTGTTGAGTATAACAAAGTCCCCTGGTCGAGTATAACAAAGTCCCATTATCGAGTAAAAGAAAGGCCCCTGAACGAGTATAACAAAGGCCAATGGTCGAGTATAACAAAGTCCCCTGATCGAGTTTAACAAAGTCACCTGATCGAGTATAACAAAGCCCTCTGATCGAGTATAACAAAGTCCCATAATCAGAATAACAAATTCCCCTGATCGATTATAACAAAGTCCCATAATCAGAATAACAAAGTCCCCTGATCGAGTATAACAAAGTCCCCTGTTCTAGCATAACAAAGTCCCTTGATCGAGTATAACAAAGTCCGGTAATCGAGTATTACAAAGTCCCCTGATCGAGTATAACAAATGCCCCTGGTCGAGTATAACAAATTCCCCTGGTCGAGTTTAACAAATTCCGCTGATCGAGTATAACAAAGTTCCCTGATCGAGTATAACAAAGCCCCCTCATGGAGTATAACAAAGTCCCCTGGTCGAGCATAACAAAGTCCCTTGATCGAGAATAACAAAGCCCTCTGATCGAGTATAACAAAGCCCCCTGATTAAGTATGAAAAAAGCCCCTCTTGTCGAGTATAACAAAGTCCCCTGGTCGAGTATAACAAAGTCCCATTATCAAGTTGAACAAGGGCCTCTGATCGAGTATAACAAAGGGCCCTGGTCGAGTATAACAAAGTCCCCTGATCGAGTTTAACAAAGTCCCCTAATTGAGTATAACAAAGTCCCCTAATCGAGTATAACAAAGCCCTTTGATCGAGTATAACAAAGCCCCCTCATCGGGTATAGAAAAGCCCTCTGGTCGAGTATAACAAAGTCTATGATCGAGTATAACAAAGGCCCCAAATCGAGTATAACAAAGTCTCCTGTCCAAAAAAAAACACATTCCCCTGATCGAGTATAACAAAGTCTCCTGATCGAGTATAACAAAGCCCTCTGATCGAGTATAAAAAAGCCCCCTGGTCGAGTATAACAATGTCCCCTGGTCGAGTATAGCAAAGTCTCCTGGTCGAGTAAAACAAAGTCCCTTGATCGAGTATAACAAAGTCCCATGATCGTGTATAACAAAGTCCCTTAATCAGAATAACAAAGTTCCCTGTTTTGGTATAACAATGTCCCTTGATCGAGTATAACAAAGTCCCGTAATCAAGTATAACAAAGTCCCCTGGTCGAGCATGACAAAGTCCCCTAATCGAGTATAACAAAGCCCCCTGATTGAGTATGAAAAAAGCCCCCTTGTCGAGTATAAAAAGGTCCCCTGGTCGAGTATAACAAAGGCCCCCTAATCGAGTACAACAAATTACCCTGATCGAGTATAACAAAGTCCCATGATCGAGTATAACAAAATCCCCTGGTCGAGTATAACAAAGTCCACTGATTGAATATAACAAAACCCCCTGATCGAGTATAACAAATTCCCCTGATCGAGTATAACAAAGTCCCCTGGTCGAGTATAACAAAGTCCCTGATTGAGTATAACGAAGCCCCCAGATCGAGTATATCAAATTCCCCAGATCGAGTATAACAAAGTCCCTCATCGAGTATAACAAAGCCCCCTGATCGAGTATAACAACGCTCCCTCATCGAGTTTAAGAAAAACCCCCGATCGAGTATAAAAAAGCTCCCTGGTCGAGTATAACAATGTCCCCTTGTCGAGTATAACAAAGTCCCATGATCGAATATAACAACACCCCCTCGTCGAGTATACAAAGTCCCCTGGTCGAGTATAACAAAGTCCCCTGATCGAGTATAACAAAGCCCCCTCATCGAGTTTAACAAAACCCACTGATCGAGCATAAAAAAGGTCCCTGGTTGAGTATAACAATGTCCCCTGGTCGAGTATAACAAAGTCCCATGATCGAATATATCAAAAGCTCCTTATCGAGCATAACAAAGGCCCCTCGTCGAGCATAACAAAGTCCCCTGATCGAGTATAACAGAGTCCCCTGATCGAGTATAACAAAGTCCCCTGATCGAGAATAAGAAAGGCCCCTAATCGAGTATAGCAAAGTCCTCTGATCGAGTATAACAAATTCCCCTGATCGAGTATAACAAAGTTCCCTGATGGAGTATTACAAAGCCCCCTGATCGAGTATAACAAAGTGCCCTGGTCGAGTATAACAAAGTTCCCTGATCGAATATAACAAAGCCCTGTGATCGAGTATAGCAAAGCCCCCTCATCGAGTATAACAAACGCCCCTAATCGAGTATAACAAAGTTCCCTGATCGACTATAACAAAGTCCCCTGGTCGAGTATAACAAATTCCCCTGATCGAGTATAAAAAATTCCACTGATCGAGTATAACAAAGCCCCCTGATAGAGTATAACAAAGTCCCCTGGTCGAGTATAACAAAGTCCCCTGATCGAATATAACAAAGCCCCTGTTCTAGTATAACAAAGTCCCCTGATCGAGTATAACAAAGTCCCCTGGTCGAGTATAACAAAGTCCCCTGATCGAGTATAACAAAGTGCCATGATCGTGTATAACAAAGTCCCATAATCAGAATAACAAAGTCCCTGATCGAGGATAACAAAGTCCCCTGTTCTAGTATAACAAAGTCCCTTGATCGATATAAGAAAGTCACGTAATCGAGTATAACAAAGTCCCCTGATCGAGTATAACAAAGGCCCCGGTCGAGTATAACAAAAAAGGCCCCTGGTCGAGTATAACAAATTCCCCTGATCGAGTATAACAAATTCAACAGATCGAGTATAACAAATTTCCCTGATCGAGTATAACAAAGCCCTCTGATCGAGTATAACAAAGCCCCCTGATTGAGTATGAAAAAAGCCCCCTTGTCGAGTATAACAAAGTCCCCTGGTCGAGTATAACCGAGTCCCATTAACGAGTAAAACAAAGGCCCCTGATCGAGTATAACAAAGGCCCATGGTCGAGAATAACAAAGTCCCTGATCGAGTATAACAAAGTCCCCTGGTCGAGTATAACAAAGTCCACTGATTGAGTATAACAAAAACCTCTGATCGAGTATAACAAAGTCCCCTGATCGAGTATAACAATGTCCCCTGGTCGAGAATAACAAAGTCCCCTGATTGAGTATAACAAAGCCCCCAGATCGAGTATAACAAATTCCCCTGATCGAGTATAATACAGTCCCTAATCGAGTATAACAAAGCCCCCTGATCAAGAATAACAATGTCCCATGGTCGAGTATAACAAAGTCCCTGATCGAGTATAACAAAGCCCCCTAATCGAGTTTAACAAAACCCCCTGATCGAGTATAAAAAAGCTCCCTGGTCGAGTATAACAAAGTCCCATGATCGAATATAACAAAGGCTCCTTATCGAGCATAACAAAGGCCCCTGGTCTAGTATAACAAAGTCCCCTGATCGAGTATAACAAAGTCCCCTGATCGAGTATAACAAAGTCCTCTGCTCGAGAAGAAAGGCCCCTAATCGAGTATAACAAAGTACTCTGATCGAGTATAACAAATTCCCCTGATCGAGTATAACAAAGTTCCCTGATCGAGTATTACAAAGCCCACTGATCGAGTATAACAAAGTCCCCTGGTCGAGTATAACAAAGTCGCCTGATCGAATATAACAAAGTCCTGTGATCGAGTATAGCAAAGCCCCCTAATCGAGTATAAAAAAGCCCCCTGGTCGACTATAACAAAGTCCCCTGGTCGAGTATAACAAATTCCCCTGATCGAGTATAACAAAATCCCCTGATCGAGTATAACAAAGCCCCCTGATCGAGTATAACAGAGTCCCCTGGTCTAGTGTAACAAAGTCCCTTGATCGGGTATAACAAAGCTCTCTGATCGAGTACAACAAAGCTTCCTCATTGAGTATAAAAAAGCCCTCTGGTCGAGTATAACAAAGTCCCATTATCGAGCGTAACAAAGGTCCCTGATCGAGTATAACAAAGGCCCCCAATTCGAGTAAAACAAAGTACCCTGATCTAGTATAACAAAGTCCCCTGGTCGAGTATGACAAAGTCCCATTATCGAGTAAAACAAAGGCCCCTACCGATTATAACAAAGGCCCCTGTTCGAGTATAACAATGTCCCCTGGTCGAGTATAACAAAGTCCCCTGTTCTAGTATAACAAAGTCCCTTGATCGAGTATAACAAAGTCCCGTAATCGAGTATAACAAATTCCCTGCTCGAGTATAACAAAGTTCCCTGATCGAGTATATTAAAGTCCCATGATCGAGTATAACAAAGTCCCATAATCAGAATAACAAAGTCCCCTGATCGAGTATAACAAAGTCCCCTGTTCTAGTATAACAAAGTCTCTTGATCGAGTATAACAAAGTCCCCTGATCGAGTATAAAAGGCCCCTGGTCGAATATAACAAATTCCGCTGGTCGAGTATAACAAATTCCCCTGATCGAGTATAACAAAGCCCTCTGATCGAGTATAACAAAGCCCCATGATTGAGTATGAAAAAAGCCCCCTGGTCGAGTATAACAAAGTCCCCTGGTCGAGTATAACAAAGTCCTATTATCGAGTAAAACAAACGCCCCTGATCGAGTATAACAAATTCCCCTGATCGAGTATAACAAAGCTTCCCTGATCGAGTATAACAAAGCTCCCTCATCCGAGTATAACAAAGTCCCCTGGTCGAGCATAACAAAGTCCCCTGATCGAGTATACACAAAGCCTTCTGATCGAGTATAACAAAGCCCCCTGATTGAGTATGAAAAAAGCCCCCTTGTTGAGTATAACAAAGTCCCTAGTCCGGGCACTAACAAAGTCCCTGATCGAGTATAACAAAGCCCCTGATCGAGTATGACAATGCCCCATGATTGAGTATGAAAAAAGCCCCCTGGTCGAGTATAACAAAGTCCCCTGGTCGAGTATAACAAATTCCTATTATCGAGTAAAACAAACGCCCCTGATCGAGTATAACAAAGTCCCCTGATCGAGTATGACAAAGTCCCCTGATCGAGTATAACAAAGTTCCCTGTTCGAGTATAACAAAGTTTCTAATTGAGTATAACAAAGCCCCATCGTCGAGTATAACAAAGTCCCCTGGTCGAGCATAACAAAGTCCCCTGATCGAGTATAACAAAGCCCCCTCATCGAGTATAAAAAACCCCTCTAGTCAAGTATAACAAAGTCCCATGATCGAGTATAACAAAGGCCCCGAATCGAGTATAACAAAGGCCCCTATCCAAAAAATAACAAGGTCCCCTGATTGAGTATAACAAAGTCCCCTGATCGAGTATAACAAAGTCCGCTGATCGAGTTCAACAAAGTCACCTGAACGGGTATAAGAAAGTCCCCTGATCGAGTATAAAAAATTACCCTTAGTGAGAATAAAAAAGTCCCCTGATTGAGTATAACAAAGCCCTCTGATCGAGTATAGCAAAACCCATGATCGAGTATAAAAAAGTCCCCTGATCGAGTGTAACAAAGTCCCCTTATCGAGTATAATAAAGCCCCCTGATCGAGTAAAACAAAGTCCCCTGATTGAGTATAACAAAGTTCCCTGATCGAGTATAAGAAAGACCCCTGTTCGGGTATAACAAAGTCCCCTGGTCGAGTATAACAAAGTCCCCTGATGGAGTATAATAAGGCCCTCTGATCGAGTATAACAAAGCCCCCTGATCGAGTATAACAAAGGCCCCTAATCGAGTATAACAAAGTCCCCTGATCGAGCATAACAAAGACCCCTGATCGAGTATAACAAAGGCACTGATCGAGTATAACAAATTCCCCAGATCGAGTATAAAAAAGTCCCCTGATCGAGTATAACAAAGGCTCCTTATCGAGCATAACAAAGGCCCCTGGTAGAGTATAACAAAGTCCCTTGATCGAATATAACAAAGCCCTCTGATCGAGTATAGCAAAGCCCCCTGATCGAGTATAAAAAAGCCTCCTCGTCGAGTATAACAAAGTCCCGTGGTCGAGTATAATAAAGTCCTATTATCGAGTATAACATAGGCCCCTGATCGAGTATAACTAAGTCCCCTGGTCGAGTATAACAAATTCCCCTGGTCGAGTATAACAAAGTCCCCTGATCGAGTATAACAAAGCCCTCTAATCGAGTATAACAAAGCCCCCTAATCGAGTATAAAAAAAGCCCCCTGATCGAGTATAACGATGTCCCCTGGTCGAGTATAACAAAGTCCCATTATCGAGTATAACAAAGTCCCTGTTCTTGTATAAGAAAGTTTCCTGATCGAGTATAACAAAGTCCCCTGGTCGAGTATAACAAAGTCCACTGATCGAGTATAACAAAGTCCCATGATCGAGTATAACAAAGTCCCATAATCAGAATAACAAAATCCCCTGATCGAGTATAACAAAGGCCCCTGATCGAGTATAACAAAGTCCCCTGATCGAGTATAACAAAGTCCCCTGATCGCGTAAAACAACCACCCCTGATCGAGTATAACAAAGTCCCCTGATCGAGTATGACAAAGTCACCTGATCGAGTATAACAAAGCCCCCTCGTCGAGTATAACAAAGTCCCCTGATCGAGTATGACAAAGTCCCCTGATCGAGTATAACAAAGTTCCCTGTTCGAGTATAATAAAGTCCCCTGGTCGAGTATAACAAAGTCCCATGATCGAGTATAACAAAGGCCCCGAATCGAGTATAACAAAGGCCCCTGTCCAAAAAATAACAAGGTCCCCTGATTGAGTATAACAAAGTCCCCTGATCGAGTATAACAAAGTCCGTTGATCGAGTTCAACAAAGTCACCTGATCGGGTATAAGAAAGTCCCCTGATCGAGTATAAAAAAGTACCCTTAGTGAGAATAAAAAAGTCCCCTGATTGAGTATAACAAAGCCCTCTGATCGAGTATAGCAAAACCACAGATCGAGTATAAAAAAGTCCCCTGATCGAGTGTAACAAAGTCCCCTGATGAGTATAACAAAGGCACTGATCGAGTATAACAAAGCCCCCTGATCGAGTATAACAAAGGCCCCTCATCGAGCATAACAAAGACCCATGATCGAGTATAACAAAGTCCCTATAACAAAGGTCGAGTATAACAAAGTCCCCTGATCGAGTATAACAAAGCACTGATCGAGTATAACAAATTCCCCAGATCGAGTATAACAAAGTCCCCTGATCGAGTATAACAAAGGCTCCTTATCGAGCATAACAAAGGCCCTGGTCGAGTATAACAAAGTCCCCTGATCGAATATAACAAAGCCCTCTGATCGAGTATAGCAAAGCTTCCTATTGAG
>NW_024718636.1:0-11866 GCF_018991925.1 Homarus americanus
TAACATTTAGTATTAAATAATACCTCAGATTAAAGTTAGGATAATATAATTGACCTTGCCGGATTCCTTGTAAGACCAGGAATATTTTGAATATAAATGTCATATATTTTGCACAAAAGATAACATAGTTACTCTGAGAAAAATTTTTATCTAAAATTTGTATGTCTAATGCAAAATATATGATGTTTATATTCAAAATGATCACCAAATTATAAGAATTCCAGTAATGTAAATTATATTCTGACCGGGTAATTTGTATGAATTTTATGAGCTAAAACAGGCAGTCGTGGCGGGTGGGGCAAATCTAAAAATAGCGTCTCGAGCCGGACACTCACCGCGTATATGTGGAAAAAATCCGTGTTAAGTGAAAGTTCAGCTCTGGCGAGGCACCGCGTATATGATAAAACGCGTTAAGTGAAACCGCGTTAGGCGGGGTAATACTGTATATATATATATATATATATATACACACACACACACTTCATTTTTAGTCCATATAACACGCGGACTTTGAACATATAATCAATGACCTCACCAGCAAGGAATCGAACCCTCGACCTACTGGGTGGGACTAGGGAACGCTTACCGGCTAGGCCACAAGGACACTAAAAGCAGTTCTAGACTCTGTTATATTTCACACAAAGCCTGTTCATCGAGCTGATGGCGCCGTGAACCTCATCGGGAAACTGCCCGTGCCTCTTATGTGGTGTCAGTAGCATTTTACCGAATTCAGCTGGTATGAAACCCGAGGTACATATATATACTTCATTTTTAGTCCATATAACACGCGGACTTTGAATATATAATCAACGACCTCACCAGCAAGGAATCGAACCCTCGACCTACTGGGTGGGACTAGGGAACGCTTACCGGCTAGGCCACAAGGACACTAAAAGCAGTTCTAGACTCTGTTATATTTCACACAAAGCCTGTTCATCGAGCTGATGGCGCCGGTTAACGTCCTAGATACGTTCTTGGAAACATGACGTTAACCGAAATGAACGTTGTCCGATCATTACATAAACTTTTTATTTATACTTCTGTGTATGTGGAATACTATATACGTACATATAAACTTTTACTGTTAAATCACTACTGTAATGTGATACAGGTGATTAATTTTTATCTCTTGTGCAAAATACATGACGTTTATATTAAAATTATTCAATTTTACAAGGATTTCAGCAACACCGAACAGATGGTGGAGAAGGTGGGAGAGCGAGGGGGCGTGGGGGGGAGAGTAGGTAGTACGTTTGACAGTTGGCACAGGCCCAGGTCTAACGCGTGTATATTTATCAGTTCTTAGGTGGCTAAGCTTCTCTCTTATAAAAAGCCAGTGAAATGACCTGGGTGAATATAATTAACATAGCTGGGATTCTTGTAACATACTGATTAATTTGAATATAAACATGCTATCATTTGCACTAGACAAAACAATTTTAGTACCATAATCAAATTAGTACATGTGCACTCCAGCTTGAATCGGCTGCTTGTCCAATTAACCAGTCCGTTCACACACATTTATATTTGGGTTTTAAGTAACGAAACCCAAACGGTAGTTCCTTTGTTTTATTATAAAAGGTTGTAGATATAATTCCTGAGTGTATATCAACCGTAAGTCTCACTGTCTAGGAGTGAATGAGAAAGGGACGGCGTTTATGAATGATAAACGTTAGGTCACGTCCTTACGATATGACTTGAGGTGAGCTACTGAAGCTTAGGGGCATCGCAGTGCGTGCTTACAGAAATGCTGAGCTATGGGTCTCGCCCTCTTGGGTAAGTTGCCCGCTCACGTGTCAATCTCATGTCTTACTCATAGACAGTGGAAAGTTACAGGGTGGTGAATCTGAATATAATATCAGATGTATTGACCCATTTATATAATACGTTCTGTTGATGAGACAGGGGCCTATTACATCGCTCGGTCACCTACCAGCCGAGCTCCGTGAGGCCTAAATAACTCACAGAGTACAGTACATCCTAGACAACCCTAACCATGTTATAAACAGATATGTAGACACTAAGCTGGGGAAATTACTGTAGGGGTATTCTCTACTACAGGGGACCTAGACTTTTGTGTCGTACGGGTTAGTATGTTATGAACAATGTTGAATTTGGATGATACTGCCCGGTAATAACAGAACAGGAACATTATTGCCAGAATTAACAGAATAGAGGGAATCGTAAGACTTGGTAGTGCAAATTCCCGTGACATAAAATAGCAAGTTATTATTCAAATCAGCAAAATGTGTCTCGTTCAAGAAAGCTAACACTTTTAATTTCTCTGATACTATTTGAATATCCTTGATAGTGAAATTCATTATAGGAAGTGGAATTAAAGCAGACTTGAGTTTTCGATTTAACGCAAAATGCTGATGAGTAGGCAAGGTCCGTAATGTACTACAAGTGATTTCACAGTAATCAGGAGCCTTGTAATGCCCTTTCACAACTAGCTGCTTAACACCATTTTGGCATTTTAAAATTACAGTAGTGAGATTTGGAAAGAACAAATACTGCACATTGTGAAGGTGAGCGTGGAACACAGTCTTTAGACTAACTGGCCTATAACTGCATTGCGCTAACGCTGTGCGTACATTTGGTTGTATGACTGCCAATTCACATATTCCATCTGCAGCAGGAATAAATGCAAACATGTAGGCTGGACATACGTGTAGGTGTAGATAAGACGACTTACACCGTGACAGTACCTCAGAATCCTCTATTGATAACAATGAATATTCTTCATCTACTAAGAAAAGTTCTTTAGGCCTATCTAGGGTATACAGTGTGTCGTTCACAAACCAGGGGAAGGGTTCTAAATGCCATGCATTAAACTCATGTTGCCCTCGCATAGGAATGTGGATCAGAATTGCATTGTGCGTGAGGGTTGACTCCAACAGTGGGTAATGATATTGAACCTCATTGTCATTGAAAATCGGAGTTAAATGATACTGCAACTTGGCTATTTTTAAAGCTTCAAGAAGCGTCTGCACAGGCACAAGCTTCGCGTCCACACGTCCTATCCCGGCATCTACAATGCTGTCTATTAGTTCATTTTTAGAGGTTACAATTTTATGAACTGAAATTTCAGCAGCATGCAAATATTCTGTGAAGTAAAGGAGCCATTCTAACGTCGGGATTGCTTTCTGTAACCTAGTAACAATCCTCGAAACTTGGTTAGACTCCATTATGATTGCATTAACCTTTGATTCTAGAGCAGTAATCGCGTGAAAGGTTTGAGAAATAACACGATTCTGTTGAGATACAGCTTGAACGACAACGTTCATGAAACTATTGTCGAATTCATCGAAGCTGTGCTGAGACCATGAAGAATGTCCAATGTTGATTGTAGTTGGTCGTCGACGTCTTCCATCTGACGCGAAAGTACGAGTTAACTTCTACTCGCAGAACGTAGTTTCATACAATAGTCATTTGGGACATTTTGCTTCTGAACAGTCTGTAAGGATGTATCAATCACATTATCATCAACTTGAGGTAAGACATTTATCTGGGTCTTCTTCAGACGATCCGCGTGCACGACATCTGCGATCTGTGCATTAGGCTTCCATATTTTGAATTTGTTGCCTGCTTCTTTTGAGATTATGCGGAATGGACCAGAAAATTTCGCCGAAAGTTTGGAGTTCCTTTCAGGTACCTGTAACATAACAGCGTCCCCAACGTTCAGTGCGATAGGTTTAGCATGTTTATGCTGTTTGATGATCATTTCGGCGCGTGACGCCGCTAGCTGTGATCGTACTTGGTTATGAATTTCTGTAAAGACATGAATTTGTTTTGCCGCAAAATCATCCGTATTATATACCGGGTATGGCGCCTCTGTAAGGATGTCGTAAGGCAGACGTTTATCTGTGCCATAGACAATATAGTAGGGTGTTTTGCCCGTAGAGCTATTAACTGACCCATTAATCGACGCTGCAACCTGCGGTAACCAATCCTCCCATGCGTATTGAAAACCATTAACGATTGGACGCAGTATTTCTAGGATTTTACGATTGGTTCTTCAACAAGGCCATTAGCCTGTGGATGATAAGCTGTCACAAAAGTTTGTGTAATTCCATATTGTAAACATATATGCTCTATTAGCTCATTCTTGAACTCTGTTCCATTATCAGAGAGTAGAACTTTAGGCGTAGTATATGGACATATGAGATTCATCACTAATGCATAGGCTACTGCTTCGGCCGTTTGCTTTTTAGTGGGATCAAGACCACGAACCTGGAAAAATGATCCACACACACTAAGACGTATCCTGATCCCTGATGACTCATTGGGAGTTGTAACAAGTCAACAGCGACTGTGTCAAACGGACGGTCTGGTGTAGGATATTGTAGAATCGGGGCAGGTGATCCTGTTGATCCTTTATGTTGAGCACATGCCAAACAATTAGCTATGTGTAATTCTATGTCTTTCTTCATCGTGTTCCAGAAATACTTCTTTCGTAAATCCGCTAAGCATTTATCACGACCTTGGTGACCTGCTTGTGGGACATCGTGGAACAATGTCATTACTGCTTTGCGCAACGTGTCAGGTACGACTATTTGAGACACATTACCCTCAGGAGATTTTCTCGACCTATGGAGTATGTTATGTCGTAATTCAAACTGACTAGGCATTACTGGTGCTATATTTCTTGACAGAGCGTCGGCGACAACATTCGCCCTCCCAGGTAAATACCTAAATTCGGGGTCAAACTCTTGAATTGTCAGATACCAGCGAGCTAATCTGCCTGATAAGTTTCTGCCATGGAACAGTTCGGTGACTGCCGCATGATCAGTAAAAACAGTTATCTTGCAGCCAAAGATAATGTCTTTGAACTTCTTAAGTGCCCACACAACGGCTAACGTTTCTAAATGCGTCACCGAATAACGTGTTTCAGCATCGATTAGTTTGCGATTTGCAAATGCTATCACTCTAAACTTCCCACGCGTGTCCTCTTGCATGAGCACTGCTCCGACTCCAATTCCGGGAGCGTCAGTACAGAGAATGAAAGGTTGAGTGTAGTCTGGGAATGCTAGAACCGGGGCATTGGTTAGCGCTGTCTTCAATGCCGTAATACTTTCCTCGTGTTCAGCATCCTATATAAACACTGCATCTTTTTTTGAGCAACCTCGTTCGGGGCGATGCTAATGTTGCATAGTCCTTGATAAAGGAACGATTATAACCAGATAATCCGAGAAGGCTGCGCACATGATCATTTGAGGTAGGACGCGGGAACTGAGATACAGCTTTGACTTTATCATTAACTGTGTGTATGCCCTCACCGTCGACTACATGACCAAGGAAATGGATTCTGGATTTTAAAAACTCGCACTTTGAGAGTTTTATTTTGAGTCCTGCTGTGGAAAGTTTGGCCAAAACTTCACGCAGTTTTATCAGATGGGAATCGACGTCCTTACTGACTACTATTAGATCATCCAAATAAGCGCAGACTGTGTTACCAATTAGTCCGGCGAACAGGGTGTTGATCATTCTTTGAAATGTTAGTGGGGCATTTCTGAGACCAAATGGCATTAGTAGAAACTCAAAGTGGCCTAGAGGCGTGCTAAATGCCGTGATTTCTCGTGATTTTTCATCGAGTGGTATTTGCCAATACCCACTAAGCAAATCTAAGTTGCTAAATACCGCATTATCCTTGCCTAAGGATTGCAATATGTTACTCAAGATAGGCATTGGGTACCTATCAGGGATTGTTTGATTATTTACGCGCCTGAAATCTATGACAGGGCGCCATCCACCATCCTTTTTCGGGACGAGGAGTAATGGGCTATTAAAGGGGGATTTTGAGTGTCTAATGACATTCTCATCTAACATACCCTGTACCATATCTTGCACTACAGCGCGCTGGCTATGAGGTAGTCTAGAAGCTGGTATGTAAATAGGGTTGGTTCCTTCCTTTAACGCTATATGATGGGATGTTAAATCTGTCTGACCTAGCGTTTCCCCTGGCAAGGCTACTATTTCTGTAGTCGGCAAGCAGCTCTAACAGGCGTGTCTTGCCCTGAGGATGATCGATCACCTTAACATGTGGCGCTATTTGATCTATCCTGGCCAGTCGAGTCTGTTGGCAATTCGCAACAATACCTCGAATTAGGAATTTATTTGGTTGCACTTCGACATTGCTGTGATATCTAGAAAATCACACACATAACATCCTTTCTTTAATTTCTTGATAATGTGAAATTGCTCCCGCAATCCCGTAGACTTGTGTGTGTGTGTACCCCAGTAGACACAGCTGATTCCAAGGTCCGGTGATTGGGTCAATGTTTCACAAAAATCCTGAGTACAGCAAACCGCCGCTAATTGTTACACAACGTCATCCACAACACCATACCTCAGAATGCAGAGACCATCTCTCAGACCGGATGTGTCATCATCACTAGGGTGGGTGCTGGGTGCTGGTAACTGGGGGGTTGTTCACGCCATACGAAAGAATTTTGTTGACAGGATGTTGATTGATGAGTAGTCTCAACAACTGCACTCACGTCCTGTCACACCCTGGGCAGTGAACGAATCATTTGCAGAAACTAATGTTCACTTCAGCTCACAGGATTGTTGCGTTGGTGAATTCCTCATTCTGGTAATGGAGAGTACTCTTCAAAATTGCAGGTACTATCTTCCAACTCTTGCTGCTGTAATCACGCTGGGAAGGTGTGTGGTTGAGGTCGAGAGATATCTAAGACGCATGATCCGCCTTCCTCTTAATAGGATTGGTAGACAACACTTTCGTCCTAGCGGTGAGCATAGGTTCAGAATGACTCATTGCTGTGTAGGAAACACCTTTAAACGTAACACTATTATTACGTGGATGAACATCTATCATGTTCTTTCGAAGAGTTGGTAGACCAAGTAACCGTCAGCTGGCAAATTGAACTGCTGAACTATATAAAAGTCCGCGTAGAAGGGCGTACCACGTCTTGAGAATCTGAGAGGTAACGTCACCATTCCTTTGATGCTCAGCTGAGTACCTGAAACTCCTTCGAGCTCAGCGTTACTAGGCCTCCATTTGAATTTGCGGTGAGGGAATTTACGTTGTAACTCGTGATACGATGTCAAGGCCAATACATTAGCGCAAGCACCTGTGTCTATATCAAGAGCCAATCTGGTATTATCCACTCTCACCGGTACTGACAACACTTCCACTTTTCTAAGCGCCGCTATTAATGAGGCCGCTATAGAAGTGCTGTGAGGAGGGGCGGGAACTACCCTATCTATCCCTCTCCTTGGTGTAGTGTGCGCTGGTCTTCCCCCGATGACTTGTCCTGGGGACGTTTCTGCTTGCGCCTATACGACACCTCCGTTCGAGCACTTCATTTGCGCGCTGTCTGGGTAGGAGGAGGAGGTGCTGCTTTAGCTCCCTCTCTGTTTGACCTTGAGAATGGCTTTGCACCGGGTGTGGCTTTGTTTGCACTATTACCTCGGGGCTGAAAACAATCTTCCATTACGTGGCCACGTTTATTACAATGTGCGCATCGTAACGCTGTTTTCTGTTTATATGTTAGGCGGGGAGGAGCGATCGGAGCTAAGTGTGTCGCGTAAGGAGTCTGGGAGTGAAGCATCTGTGGCATCTGTGACGGCTGGCCCAGCTGTGACCTACCCCCAATAATCCCAATTAGCGTTCGCTTGAACTTTTCATAGTCAGGGCTTTGTAAACCAAACGCATTTAAACGACTGCCTGCATAGGAACCCTGCGTTATATGGGAACGTACATATGCTTTCTTATCTTCGTCAGTCGTTATGTGACTATTGCGCACGCTATCTTCACATGCACGAATAAAATGTGCGACCCTATAATCGTCTTGTCCCGTGAAATTTCGAACATTCGCCGCGCTGCATGATATTAATAACAGTATCAGCTGTAGGTGTGTTAGTAGGGTGTGAGGGTTAGAAGATGTCATTTTAGTGTTATTAAGCGAGTTAGTATTCTTACTCTTAACAGAAGGCTGGGTTAATAAGGTTGTTACCGATTTAGCAACAGACACACTATCACCTGTAACAGGGGTAACTGCTTTAGTATACTTAGGTGAGGTACTATAGTGATTACCAGACCGTAGGGTACGACGGTTTAAGTCGTCAAATGATTCGTCTATAACTTTCTCACTACTTCCTACCGACTCATTTAACTGTGTTCCATACTCAAAATCTATGTCAGTCTGGGCTTGATCATTGATGAGTTGGTTATCAGCAAATAGTTGCGCTAGGCGTTCGATTTCATCTACATTAGACATGGGAAACTTAGAAATTATCTATTAGCCCCCTTGGGTCAATGAATACTTAACAGTAAGTAGATCACTTGCCTCTCATTTACAAGACAAATGAATATTAATTGTAGTTAATTCTTAAACTATCAATAAGAAGACAGACACTTACAAACTACTGTAAATTATAGGATTCCAATACATTAATCTTACATTCGACACTTTATCATTGAAATAATCCTATCCCACGAACCTATCGATGTGAAGATATCTCTCGAACGTGTTCATGTGTGTAAAACTATGTAATTTAAATACCTATTTATACAGAGTAGTACGTCTGTATAGAAAATGTGAATCCTTCAAAAGTTCTGAGTGGAGTGTGGGTGGGGTGTGGGCGTTGCCTCTCCCTAGGATGCGCGCGCTGCTGCTGGTTTCCTTGGCAACGAGATGACGCTTCTGCTTTGGTGAGAGACGAGTCCACTTGATTTAGGTGAGTTCCTCCTCCGGCGATCAGAAAACAGATGATTGGTTATCACACTGGTCGTTCGCTGGCGAAAACTGCCGTGTGCGAATTCTACACAGACCACGTATATGTGGAGATCTGTATGATGACACCGGAATTCGTAATTCGCGCTGACGACACAACAATACTGCTCAGCTGCTAGTGAAATACCAATTGAATTCCAGGTTACGAAACTGTTGTTCAACACTGCAACACTGTAATGTCTAGGGAATGCTGAGTGGAGTCTATCTCAACCGGCTCAATCTGGATATATACCAACAGGCTGTAATATTTGTATATTACGAATTCTGCACGTATTTGTATGTGACAGAGATAAGGAGCGCTCACTACATATCGTCTCAATACGGGATATAGTTTTAAACACTCGGATTATGTAACGCGTCACTGCTGTGTGGTTTCTTGTTTTTCACAAGACACAGACGGATGATACGACTACCAGTTTGAAGAATCCGTACACACCGCTTGCCACCTATATGAATCGGCTGCTTGTCCAATTAACCAGTCCGTTCACACATATTTATATTTGGGTTTTAAGTAACGAAACCCAAACGGTAGTTCCTTTGTTTTATTATAAAAGGTTGTAGATATAATTCCTGAGTGTATATCAACCGTAAGTCTCACTGTCTAGGAGTGAATGAGAAAGGGACGGCGTTTATGTATGATAAACGTTAGGTCACGTCCTTACGATATGACTTGAGGTGAGCTACTGAAGCTTAGGGGCATCGCAGTGCGTGCTTACAGAAATGCTGAGCTATGGGTCTCGCCCTCTTGGGTAAGTTGCCCGCTCACGTGTCAATCTCATGTCTTACTCATAGACAGTGGAAAGTTACAGGGTGGTGAATCTGAATATAATATCAGATGTATTGACCCATTTATATAATACGTTCTGTTGATGAGACAGGGGCCTATTACAAGCTTTGCACTAAGAAATCTATGTAAATCTACCCAAAAATACAGTTGAAAAACTTTTTTTATAAAATGTACTACAGTACTGTACACTAATGTACAAATTTTTTTATCTTTTGAGCAAAATATATGACGTTTATATTCAAATTATTGGCTGTCTTGCAAGGATTCCAGCAATGCAAATTATAATCTCCTAACTTTAGTCTAAGATATTATATAAGATAAAAACTGTAAGCCTAAAAGCCTGGCTGGTGGGGGGGGGGACGTAGCCAGCCACACCACCCAGCGAGGGGATGGTGGGGGGGGGTGGGGGGGTTGAGGTGATAAGTTTGAGGCGAAGGTCTCTGTGTGTTTATTTAACAGTCCTACTAAGCTTCTCTCATTTTAAAATGCCAGTGATATGACCTAGGAGAATATAATTAACATAGCTGGGATTCTTGTAAGATACTGATTTATTTGAATATAAGCATGTTGTAATTTGCACTAGACTTAACAATTTTAGTACCGTAATCAAATTAGTACGTGTGCACTCCAGCTTTGCAATAAGGTCATTTATTTATTTTACGTTTCTTTTAGTATGGTGTGTGCACGTAAATGGATGAAAATAAATGAAGAAATTTATGTAAATCTACCCAACAATACAGTTGAAAAACTTTTTATAAAATGTATTACAGTATTGTACACTAATGTACTACAGTGAGTTCTGCTATAACGCGTGTTTTGATAACGCGAATTTGATCGAACGCGATTTATGAATTCGGAACAATATTTGTATAACGCGAACTCGTTTGCTCTAACGCGATTCCACTCGAACGGTTGTTGTGACTTCAGTTCACGTTCGACATCACATGTTCAACTGAGTTATGTGTTTTGTTTGTGAACAATTGCAGAAATAATGTATGTAATATTTATGTATACAGTATACCTATATATTATAAGTAAATTGTAAAATTTTACATAAAAGAGAAAATCAAATTACATAGCGTTTTACACCCGCGCTCTCTTTACATCATACACAGTGTTTACAGTTTTCGTTCGACATCACATATTCAATTGATTTATGTTTTTTGTTTGTGAAGAATTGCAGAAATAATTTATGTAATATTTATGTATACAGTAAACCACTCACAAGGTCCTACAGTACCACTAATTATTTTATACTGAAACTTACGTTTGGGAAGCTGGATTAAAATGAAGATTACCGGTATATTAAAATAATAAAAATGTATTATAAACCAGTCTAACATACCGTAATAAACACAGCTGCTATTATCATCCACCCCCCACCCCCATTTGCCAGTGACAAGAAAGGGAAAGTGACCTTGACTGTGACCGCCTGTGGCTATTTTTAGCCGTCCTTGTGTTCGGAGGTGGTCAGTAATGCATATCTGTATATTTACTGATCAATATATTTATCTCCTATAAATAATTCATTTAAAATTTATTTTTTTGCAAAGAATATTCAGTAAATGACTGCATTAATTCTTGAAACTACCTACAGTGGTAAATTTAGGATATAAATAATGAACAGAAGTCACGTCATGGATTCGGAGTTTGGTCCTTAACGATCACCATAAATGTAGCCTCCCTTTGTCGCAAAACACGTATATAAATTAAAGAAAATACTTGCAGTATATTTAATATATTACAGTATATTATATATAAATAAATAAACAAATAAATTCAAATTCCCTTATCATCCTGTGTCATATACAGAAATACTTGAGTCCCTGAGCGAGTACACAAAAAGAAAACGGACATCCTGGAGTGGATAGAGAACGGACATCTCTACTGGGGGACTCAAACGTTTCTCATGTTTTGTGGCCGCTCTAGCATAATATGAATAATATGTAAATTACAATTTACTTATACAGGTATATATATATATGTAAATTGTAAAAATTTAAATAAAAGAAAAACTAAATACGTAGCGTTTAAAGTGTACTGTACAGTATGTACAGTGCTGTGGCTTGGCGCGGGGTTATGCAGTGTTTACAGTTCACGTTTGACATCACATGTTCAATTGATTTATGTGTTTTGTTTGTGAACAATTGCAGAAATAATTTATGTAATATTTATGTATACAGTATACCTGTACAGTATATGTAAAATTTTAACTAAGAGAGAAAAACAAAATACGTAGCGTTTTAGACCTGCGCTCTCTTTACTCCACACGTTCACTTTGCTAGACGTGAGAAATTTTTAAGCGTCCTCAGTGCTTTCT